>NC_137709.1:20769207-20957207 GCF_964034855.1 Anser brachyrhynchus
GCCAGTGCACTCTCTGGACTCACTGCACTGCATCACCAGTGGTGCCAGTGCAGTCTGTGGACTCACTGGACTGCATCCCCAGTGGTGCCACTGCACTCTCTGGACTCACTGCACTGCATCATCAAGGTGCCAGTGCACTCTCTGGACTCACTGCACTGCATCCCCAGTGGTGCCAGTGCACTCTCTGGACTCACTGCACTGCATCCCCAGTGGTGCCAGTGCACTCTCTGGACTCACTGCACTGCATCCCCAGTGGTGCCACTGCACTCTCTGAAAACACCGGGGTGCAAGCGCAGCGGTGCCAGTGCACTCTCTGCACTCACGGCAGTGCATCCCCAGTGGTGCCAGTGCACTCTCTGGACTCACTGCAGTGTATCCCCTGTGGTGCCAGTGCACTCTGTGGACTCAGTGCAGTGCATCCCAGTGGTGCCAGTGCACTCTCTGGACTCACTGCAGTGCATCCCCAGTGGTGCCAGTGCACTCTCTGGACTCAGTGCACTGCATCCCAGTGGTGCCAGTGCACTCTCTGGACTCAGTGCAGTGCATCCCCAGTGGTGCCAGTGCACTCTCTGGACTCACTGCACTGCATCCCCAGTGGTGCCAGTGCACTCTCTGGACTTGCCGGGGTGCATCCCCAGTGGTGCCAGTGCACTCTCTGGACTCACTGCAGTGCATCCACAGTGGTGCCAGTGCACTCTCTGGACTCACTGCACTGCATCACCAGTGGTGCCAGTGCACTCTCTGGACTCACTGCACTGCATCCCCAATGGTGCCACTGCACTCTCTGGACTCACTGCACTGCATCCCCAGTGGTGCCAGTGCACTCTCTGGACTCACTGCACTGCATCCCCAAGGTGCCAGTGCACTCTCTGGACTCACTGCACTGCATCCCCAGTGGTGCCAGTGCACTCTCTGGACTCACTGCACTGCATCCCCAGTGGTGCCAGTGCACTCTCTGAAAACACCGGGGTGCAACCGCAGCGGTGCCAGTGCACTCTCTGCACTCACGGCAGTGCATCCCCAGTGGTGCCAGTGCACTCTCTGGACTCACTGCAGTGTATCCCCTGTGGTGCCAGTGCACTCTCTGGACTCAGTGCACTGCATCCCCAGTGGTGCCAGTGCACTCTCTGGACTCACTGCAGTGCATCCCCTGTGGTGCCAGTGCACTCTCTGGACTCACTGCACTGCATCCCAGTGGTGCCAGTGCACTCTCTGGACTCACTGGAGTGCATCCCCAGTGGTGCCAGTGCACTCTCTGGACTCACTGCACTGCATCCCCAGTGGTGCCAGTGCACTCTCTGGACTCACTGCACTGCATCCCAGTGGTGCCAGTGCACTCTCTGGACTCACTGCACTGCATCCCCAGTGGTGCCACTGCACTCTCTGAAAACACCGGGGTGCAAGCGCAGCGGTGCCAGTGCACTCTCTGCACTCACGGCAGTGCATCCCCAGTGGTGCCAGTGCACTCTCTGGACTCACTGCAGTGTATCCCCTGTGGTGCCACTGCACTCTGTGGACTCAGTGCACTGCATCCCAGTGGTGCCAGTGCACTCTCTGGACTCACTGCAGTGCATCCCCAGTGGTGCCAGTGCACTCTCTGGACTCAGTGCACTGCATCCCAGTGGTGCCAGTGCACTCTCTGGACTCACTGCACTGCATCCCCAGTGGTGCCAGTGCACTCTCTGGACTCACTGCACTGCATCCCCAGTGGTGACAGTGCACTCTCTGGACTTGCCGGGGTGCATCCCCAGTGGTGCCAGTGCACTCTCTGGACTCACTGCAGTGCATCCACAGTGGTGCCAGTGCACTCTCTGGACTCACTGCACTGCATCACCAGTGGTGCCAGTGCACTCTCTGGACTCACTGCACTGCATCCCCAATGGTGCCACTGCACTCTCTGGACTCACTGCACTGCATCCCCAGTGGTGCCAGTGCACTCTCTGGACTCACTGCACTGCATCACCAGTGGTGCCAGTGCACTCTGTGGACTCACTGCACTGCATCCCCAGTGGTGCCAGTGCACTCTCTGGACTCACTGCACTGCATCCCCAAGGTGCCAGTGCACTCTATGGACTCACTGCACTGCATCCCCAGTGGTGCCAATGCACTCTCTGGACTCACTGCACTGCATTCCCAGTGGTGCCAGTGCACTCTCTGAAAACACCGGGGTGCAACCGCAGCGGTGCCAGTGCACTCTCTGAACTCACGGCAGTGCATCCCCAGTGGTGCCAGTGCACTCTCTGGACTCACTGCAGTGTATCCCCTGTGGTGCCAGTGCACTCTGTGGACTCAGTGCACTGCATCCCAGTGGTGCCAGTGCACTCTCTGGACTCACTGCAGTGCATCCCCAGTGGTGCCAGTGCACTCTCTGGACTCACTGCACTGCATCCCCATTGGTGACAGTGCCCTCTCTGGACTCACTGCACTGCATCCCCAGTGGTGCCAGTTCACTCTCTGGACTCACTGCAGTGCATCCCCAGTGGTGCCAGTGGCTCTCTGGACTCATTGCACTGCATCACCAGTGGTGCCAGTGAACTCTCTGGACTCACTGCAGTGCATCCACAGTGGTGCCAGTTCACTCTCTGGACTCACTGCACTGCATCACCAGTGGTGCCAGTGCACTCTCTGGACTCACTGCACTGCATCCCCAATGGTGCCACTGCACTCTCTGGACTCACTGCACTGCATCCCCAGTGGTGCCAGTGCACTCTCTGGACTCACTGCACTGCATCACCAGTGGTGCCAGTGCACTCTGTGGACTCACTGCACTGCATCCCCAGTGGTGCCACTGCACTCTCTGGACTCACTGCACTGCATCCCCAAGGTGCCAGTGCACTCTCAGGACTCACTGCACTGCATCCCCAGTGGTGCCAGTGCACTCTCTGGACTCACTGCACTGCATCCCCAGTGGTGCCACTGCACTCTCTGAAAACACCGGGGTGCAAGCGCAGCGGTGCCAGTGCACTCTCTGCACTCACGGCAGTGCATCCCCAGTGGTGCCAGTGCACTCTCTGGACTCACTGCACTGCATCCCCAGTGGTGCCAGTGCACTCTCTGGACTCACTGCACTGCATGCCAGTGGTACCAGTGCACTCTCTGGACTCACTGCACTGCATCCCCATTGGTGACAGTGCCCTCTCTGGACTCACTGCACTGCATCCCCAGTGGTGCCAGTTCACTCTCTGGACTCACTGCAGTGCATCCCCAGTGGTGCCAGTGGCTCTCTGGACTCATTGCACTGCATCACCAGTGGTGCCAGTGAACTCTCTGGACTCACTGCAGTGCATCCACAGTGGTGCCAGTTCACTCTCTGGACTCACTGCACTGCATCACCAGTGGTGCCAGTGCACTCTCTGGACTCACTGCACTGCATCCCCAATGGTGCCACTGCACTCTCTGGACTCACTGCACTGCATCCCCAGTGGTGCCAGTGCACTCTCTGGACTCACTGCACTGCATCACCAGTGGTGCCAGTGCACTCTGTGGACTCACTGCACTGCATCCCCAGTGGTGCCACTGCACTCTCTGGACTCACTGCACTGCATCCCCAAGGTGCCAGTGCACTCTCAGGACTCACTGCACTGCATCCCCAGTGGTGCCAGTGCACTCTCTGGACTCACTGCACTGCATCCCCAGTGGTGCCACTGCACTCTCTGAAAACACCGGGGTGCAAGCGCAGCGGTGCCAGTGCACTCTCTGCACTCACGGCAGTGCATCCCCAGTGGTGCCAGTGCACTCTCTGGACTCACTGCACTGCATCCCCAGTGGTGCCAGTGCACTCTGTGGACTCACTGCACTGCATGCCAGTGGTACCAGTGCACTCTCTGGACTCACTGCACTGCATCCCCAGTGGTGCCAGTGCACTCTCTGGATTCACTGCACTGCATCCCTAGTGGTGCCAGTGCACTCTCTTTACTCACTGCAGTGCATCCCCAGTGGTGCCAGTGCAATCTCTGGACTCACGGCAGTGCATCCCCAGTGGTGCCAGTGCACTCTCTGGACTCACTGCACTGCATCCCCAGTGGTGCCAGTGCACTCTCTGGACTCACTGCACTGCATCCCCAGTGGTGCCAGTGCACTCTCTGGACTTGCCGGGGTGCATCCCCAGTGGTGCCAGTGCACTCTCTGGACTCACTGCACTGCATCCCCAGTGGTGCCAGTGCACTCTCTGGACTCACTGCATTCCAAGTGGTGCCAGGGCACTCTCTGGACTCACTGCAGTGCATCCCCAGTGGTGCCTGTGAAGTCTCTGGACTCACTGCAGTGCATCCCCAATGGTGCCAGTGCACTCTTTGGACTCACTGCACTGCATCCCCAGTGGTGCCACTGTACTCTCTGGACTCACTGCACTGCATCCCCATTGGTGCCAGTGAACTCTCTGGACTCACTGCACTACATCCCCAGTGGTGACAGTGCACTCTCTGGACTTGCCGGGGTGCATCCCCAGTGGTGCCAGTGCACTCTCTGGAGTCACCGGGGTGCATCCCCAGAGGTGCCAGTGCACTCTCTGGACTCACTGCACTACATCCCCAGTGGTGCCAGTCCACTCTCTGGACTCACTGCACTGCATCCCCAGTGGTGCCAGTGCACTCTCTGGACTCACTGCAGTGCATCCCCAGTGGTGCCAGTGCACTCTCTGGACTCACCGGGGTGCATCACCAGTGGTGCCAGTGCACTCTCTGGACTCACTGCAGTGCATCCCCAGTGGTGCCACTGCACTCTATGGACTCAGTGCGCTGCATCCCCAGTGGTACCAGTGCACTCTCTGGACTTGCCGGGGTGCATCCCCAGTGGTGCCAGTGCACTCTCTGGACTCACTGCACTGCATCCCCAGTGGTGCCACTGCAACCTCTGGACTCACTGCACTGCATCCCCAGTGGTACCAGTGCACTCTCTGGACTCACTGCACTGCATCCCCAGTGGTGCCAGTGCACTCTCTGGACTCACTGCACTGCATCCCCAGTGGTGCCAGTGCACTCTCTGGACTCACTGCACTGCATCCCCAGTGGTGACAGTGCACTCACTGGACTTGACGGGGTGCATCCCCAGTGGTGCCAGTGTACTCTCTGGAGTCACCGGGGTGCATCCCAGAGGTGCCAGTGCACTCTCTGGACTCACTGCACTACATCCCCAGTGGTGCCAGTTCACTCTCTGGACTCACGGAACTGAATCCCCAGTGGTGCCAGTGCACTCTCTGGACTCACTGCAGTGCATCCCCAGTGGTGCCTGTGAAGTCTCTGGACTCACTGCAGTGCATCCCCAGTGGTGCCAGTGCAATCTCAGGACTCACAGCAGTGCAGCTCCAGTTGGTGCCAGTGCACTCTCTGGACTCACTGCACTGCATCCCCAGTGGTGCCAGTGCACTCTCTGGACTCACTGCATTGCATCCCCAGTGGTGCCAGTGCACTCTCAGGACTCACTGCAGTGCATCCCCTGTGGTGCCATTGCACTCTCAGGACTCACTGCACTGCATCTCCAGTGGTGCCAGTGCACTCTCTGGACTCACTGCACTGCATCCCCAGTGGTGCCTGTGAAGTCTCTGGTCTCACTGCACTGCATCCCCAGTGGTGCCACTGCACTCTATGGACTCAGTGCGCTGCATCCCCAGTGGTGCCAGTGCACTCTCTGGACTTCCCGGGGTGCATCCCCAGTGGTGCCAGTGCACTCTCTGGACTCACTGCATTGCATCCGCAGTGGTGCCAGTGCACTCTCTGGACTCACTGCAGTGCATCCCCAGTGGTGCCAGTGCACTCTCTGGACTCATTGCAGTGCATCCCCAGTGGTGCCAGTGCACTCTCTGGACTCACTGCACTGCATCCCCAGTGGTGCCACTGCAACCTCTGGTCTCACTGCACTGCATCCCCAGTGGTGCCAGTGCACTCTCTGGACTCACTGCACTGCATCCCCAGTGGTACCAGTGCACTCTCTGGACTCACTGCACTGCATCCCCAGTGGTGCCAGTGCACTCTCTGGACTCACTGCACTGCATCCCCAGTGGTGCCAGTGCACTCTCTGGACTCACTGCACTGCATCCCCAGTGGTGACAGTGCACTCACTGGACTTGACGGGGTGCATCCCCAGTGGTGCCAGTGCACTCTCTGGAGTCACCGGGGTGCATCCCCAGAGGTGCCAGTGTACTCTCTGGACTCACTGCACTACATCCCCAGTGGTGCCAGTTCACTCTCTGGACTCAAGGAACTGAATCCCCAGTGGTGCCAGTGCACTCTCTGGACTCACTGTACTGCATCCCCAGTGGTGCCTGTGAAGTCTCTGGACTCACTGCAGTGCATCCCCAGTGGTGCCAGTGCAATCTCAGGAATCACAGCAGTGCAGCTCCAGTTGGTGCCAGTGCACTCTCTGGACTCACTGCACTGCATCCCCAGTGGTGCCACTGCACTCTCTGGACTCACTGCATTGCATCCCCAGTGGTGCCAGTGCACTCTCAGGACTCACTGCAGTGCATCCCCTGTGGTGCCATTGCACTCTCAGGACTCACTGCACTGCATCTCCAGTGGTGCCAGTGCACTCTCTGGACTCACTGCACTGCATCCCCAGTGGTGCCTGTGAAGTCTCTGGTCTCACTGCACTGCATCCCCAGTGGTGCCACTGCACTCTATGGACTCAGTGCGCTGCATCCCCAGTGGTGCCAGTGCACTCTCTGGACTTCCCGGGGTGCATCCCCAGTGGTGCCAGTGCACTCTCTGGACTCACTGCATTGCATCCGCAGTGGTGCCAGTGCACTCTCTGGACTCACTGCAGTGCATCCCCAGTGGTGCCAGTGCACTCTCTGGACTCATTGCAGTGCATCCCCAGTGGTGCCAGTGCACTCTCTGGACTCACTGCACTGCATCCCCAGTGGTGCCACTGCAACCTCTGGTCTCACTGCACTGCATCCCCAGTGGTGCCAGTGCACTCTCTGGACTCACTGCACTGCATCCCCAGTGGTACCAGTGCACTCTCTGGACTCACTGCACTGCATCCCCAGTGGTGCCAGTGCACTCTCTGGACTCACTGCACTGCATCCCCAGTGGTGCCAGTGCACTCTCTGGACTCACTGCACTGCATCCCCAGTGGTGACAGTGCACTCACTGGACTTGACGGGGTGCATCCCCAGTGGTGCCAGTGCACTCTCTGGAGTCACCGGGGTGCATCCCCAGAGGTGCCAGTGCACTCTCTGGACTCACTGCACTACATCCCCAGTGGTGCCAGTTCACTCTCTGGACTCAAGGAACTGAATCCCCAGTGGTGCCAGTGCACTCTCTGGACTCACTGTACTGCATCCCCAGTGGTGCCTGTGAAGTCTCTGGACTCACTGCAGTGCATCCCCAGTGGTGCCAGTGCAATCTCAGGAATCACAGCAGTGCAGCTCCAGTTGGTGCCAGTGCACTCTCTGGACTCACTGCACTGCATCCCCAGTGGTGCCACTGCACTCTCTGGACTCACTGCATTGCATCCCCAGTGGTGCCAGTGCACTCTCAGGACTCACTGCAGTGCATCCCCTGTGGTGCCATTGCACTCTCAGGACTCACTGCACTGCATCCCCAGTGGTGCCAGTGCACTCTCTGGACTCACTGCACTGCATCCCCAGTGGTGCCTGTGAAGTCTCTGGTCTCACTGCACTGCATCCCCAGTGGTGCCAGTGCACTCTCTGGACTCACTGCACTGCATCCCCATTGGTGACAGTGCCCTCTCTGGACTCACTGCACTGCATCCCAAGTGGTGCCAGTTCACTCTCTGGACTCACTGCAGTGCATCCCCAGTGGTGCCAGTGGCTCTCTGGACTCATTGCACTGCATCACCAGTGGTGCCAGTGAACTCTCTGGACTCACTGCAGTGCATCCACAGTGGTGCCAGTTCACTCTCTGGACTCACTGCACTGCATCACCAGTGGTGCCAGTGCACTCTCTGGACTCACTGCACTGCATCCCCAATGGTGCCACTGCACTCTCTGGACTCACTGCACTGCATCCCCAGTTTTGCCAGTGCACTCTCTGGACTCACTGCACTGCATCACTAGTGGTGCCAGTGCACTCTGTGGACTCACTGCACTGCATCCCCAGTGGTGCCACTGCACTCTCTGGACTCACTGCACTCCATCCCCAAGGTGCCAGTGCACTCTCTGGACTCACTGCACTGCATCCCCAGTGGTGCCAGTGCACTCTCTGGACTCACTGCACTGCATCCCCAGTGGTGCCAGTGCACTCTCTGGACTCACTGCACTGCATCCCCAGTGGTGCCACTGCACTCTCTGAAAACACCGGGGTGCAAGCGCAGCGGTGCCAGTGCACTCTCTGCACTCACGGCAGTGCATCCCCAGTGGTGCCAGTGCACTCTCTGGACTCACTGCAGTGTATCCCCTGTGGTGCCAGTGCAATCTGTGGACTCAGTGCACTGCATCCCAGTGGTGCCAGTGCACTCTCTGGACTCACTGCAGTGCATCCCCAGTGGTGCCAGTGCACTCTCTGGACTCAGTGCACTGCATCCCAGTGGTGCCAGTGCACTCTCTGGACTCAGTGCAGTGCATCCCCAGTGGTGCCAGTGCACTCTCTGGACTCACTGCACTGCATCCCCAGTGGTGCCAGTGCACTCTCTGGACTTGCCGGGGTGCATCCCCAGTGGTGCCAGTGCACTCTCTGGACTCACTGCAGTGCATCCACAGTGGTGCCAGTGCACTCTCTGGACTCACTGCACTGCATCCCCAGTGGTGCCAGTGCACTCTCTGGACTCACTGCACTGCATCCCCAATGGTGCCACTGCACTCTCTGGACTCACTGCACTGCATCCCCAGTGGTGCCAGTGCACTCTCTGGACTCACTGCACTGCATCACCAGTGGTGCCAGTGCACTCTGTGGACTCACTGCACTGCATCCCCAGTGGTGCCAGTGCACTCTCTGGACTCACTGCACTGCATCCCCAAGGTGCCAGTGCACTCTATAGACTCACTGCATTGCATCCGCAGTGGTGCCAGTGCACTCTCTGGACTCACTGCACTGCATCCCCAGTGGTGCCAGTGCACTCTCTGAAAACAACGGGGTGCAACCGCAGCGGTGCCAGTCCACTCTCTGCACTCACGGCAGTGCATCCCCAGTGGTGCCAGTGCACTCTCTGGATTCACTGCAGTGTATCCCCTGTGGTGCCAGTGCACTCTGAGGACTCAGTGCACTGCATCCCAGTGGTGCCAGTGCACTCTCTGGACTCACTGCAGTGCATCCCCTGTGGTGCCAGTGCACTCTCTGGACTCACTGCACTGCATCCCAGTGGTGCCAGTGCACTCTCTGGACTCACTGGAGTGCATCCCCAGTGGTGCCAGTGCACTCTCTGGACTCACTGCACT
The DNA here is from genome assembly GCF_964034855.1 of Anser brachyrhynchus. Classification (NCBI taxonomy): domain Eukaryota; kingdom Metazoa; phylum Chordata; class Aves; order Anseriformes; family Anatidae; genus Anser; species Anser brachyrhynchus. Next base: position 20,778,542 of record NC_137709.1, read on the forward strand.
GCATCCCCAGTGGTGCCAGTGCACTCTCTGGACTCACTGCACTGCATCCCAGTGGTGTCAGTGCACTCTCTGGACTCACTGCACTGCATCCCCAGTGGTGCCACTGCACTCTCTGAAAACACCGGGGTGCAAGCGAAGCGGTGCCAGTGCACTCTCTGCACTCACGGCAGTGCATCCCCAGTGGTGCCAGTGCACTCTCTGGACTCACTGGAGTGTATCCCCTGTTGTGCCAGTGCACTCTGTGGACTCAGTGCACTGCATCCCAGTGGTGCCAGTGCACTCTCTGGACTCACGGCAGTGCATCCCCAGTGGTGCCAGTGCACTCTCTGGACTCAGTGCCCTGCATCCCAGTGGTGCCAGTGCACTCTCTGGACTCACTGCACTGCATCCCCAGTGGTGCCAGTGCACTCTCTGGACTCACTGCACTGCATCCCCAGTGGTGACAGTGCACTCTCTGGACTTGCCGGGGTGCATCCCCAGTGGTGCCAGTGCACTCTCTGGACTCACTGCAGTGCATCCACAGTGGTGCCAGTGCACTCTCTGGACTCACTGCAGTGCATCCCCAGTGGTGCCAGTGCACTCTCTGGACTCACTGCACTGCATCCCCAATGGTGCCACTGCAATCTCTGGACTCACTGCACTGCATCCCCAGTGGTGCCAGTGCACTCTCTGGACTCACTGCACTGCATCACCAGTGGTGCCAGTGCACTCTGTGGACTCACTGCACTGCATCACCAGTGGTGCCAGTGCACTCTCTGGACTCACTGCACTGCATCCCCAAGGTGCCAGTGCACTCTATGGACTCACTGCACTGCATCCCCAGTGGTGCCAATGCACTCTCTGGACTCACGGCACTGCATCCCCAGTGGTGCCAGTGCACTCTCTGAAAACACCGGGGTGCAACCGCAGCGGTGCCAGTGCACTCTCTGAACTCACGGCAGTGCATCCCCAGTGGTGCCAGTGCACTCTCTGGACTCACTGCAGTGTATCCCCTGTGGTGCCAGTGCACTCTGTGGACTCAGTGCACTGCATCCCAGTGGTGCCAGTGCACTCTCTGGACTCACTGCACTGCATCCCCAGTGGTGCCAGTGCACTCTCTGGACTCACTGCACTGCATCCCAGTGGTGCCAGTGCACTCTCTGGACTCACTGGAGTGCATCCCCAGTGGTGCCAGTGCACTCTCTGGACTCACTGCACTGCATCCCCAGTGGTGCCAGTGCACTCTCTGGACTCACTGCACTGCATCCCAGTGGTGCCAGTGCACTCTCTGGACTCACTGCAGTGCAACCCCAATGGTGCCAGTGCATTCTCTTTACTCACTGCAGTGCATCCCCACTGGTGCCAGTGCACTCTCTGGACTCACTGCACTGCATCCCCAGTGGTGCCAGTGCACTCTCTGGACTCACTGCAGTCCATCCCCAGTGGTGCCAGTGCACTCTCTGGACTCACTGCACTGCATCCCCAGTGGTGCCAGTGCACTCTCTGGACTCACTGCACTGCATCCCAGTATTACCAGTGCACTCTCTGGACTCACTGCAGTGCATCCCCAGTGGTGCCAGTGCAATCTCTGGACTCACGGCAGTGCATCCCCAGTGGTGCCAGTGCACTCTCTGGACTCACTGCACTGCATCCCCAGTGGTGCCAGTGCACTCTCTGGACTCACTGCACTGCATCCCCAGTGGTGCCAGTGCACTCTCTGGACTTGCCGGGGTGCATCCCCAGTGGTGCCAGTGCACTCTCTGGACTCACTGCACTGCATCCCCAGTGGTGCCAGTGCACTCTCTGGACTCACTGCATTCCAATTGGTGCCAGGGCACTCTCTGGACTCACTGCAGTGCATCCCCAGTGGTGCCTGTGAAGTCTCTGGACTCACTGCAGTGCATCCCCAATGGTGCCAGTGCACTCTTTGGACTCACTGCACTGCATCCCCAGTGGTGCCACTGTACTCTCTGGACTCACTGCACTGCATCCCCATTGGTGCCAGTGCCCTCTGTGGACTCACTGCACTACATCCCCAGTAGTGCCAGTGAACTCTCTGGACTCACTGCACTGCATCCCCAGTGGTGCCAGTGCACTCTCTGGACTCACTGCAGTGCATCCCCAGTGGTGCTAGTGCACTCTCTGGACTCATTGCACTGCATCCCCTGTGGTGCCAAGGCACTCTCTGGACTCACTGCTCTGCGTTGCCATTGGTGCCAGTGCACTCTCTGGACTCATTGCAGTGCATCCCCAGTGGTGCCAATGCACTCTCTGGACTCACGGCACTGCATCCCCAGTGGTGCCAATGCACTCTCTGGACTCACGGCACTGCATCCCCAGTGGTGCCAGTGCACTCTCTGGACTCACTGCAGTGCATCCCCAGTGGTGCCAGTGCACTCTCAGGAGTCACTGCGCTGCATCCCCATTGGTTCCAGTGCACTCTCTTGACTCACTGCACTGCATCCCCAGTGGTGCCAGTGCACTCTCTGGACTCACTGCACTGCATCCCCAGTGGTGCCAGTGCACTCTCTGGACTCACTGCACTGCATCCCCAGTGGTGCCAGTGCACTCTCTGGACTCACGGCAGTGCATCCCCAGTGGTGCCAGTGCACTCTCTGGACTCACTGCACTGCATCCCCACTGGTGCCAGTGCACTCTCTGGACTTGCCGGGGTGCATCCCCAGTGGTGCCAGTGCGGTCTCTGTGTTAGTGTTGGGGAGAATCGAATGGATGTTTTACTAATGTCTCTTAGGTAATGGGACCTACAGTATAATTAAGCATTGCCAAATGTACTTACATTATCAATTAATCTATGTATACTGGATACTTAGGGAGTACATTGAACAATCAAAAGAATCATTGAAGGGGAACCTTGGGAGGGAACAGGTACAACCTGACCTTGGATAAGGGCCTGGAAATGATGAAATGAGTTGAAGCAGAACCAAGAAGCGGAGGGAGCATGCGTCGAGTAAGAAAGGTGAAAAGTTTAGCGGAGAGGAAGACTCCTTACTTCATCTGGACGACCACCTGGACGACCACCAGAGTGCGCCACGCATGTGCAAAGGGGAGGGGAGCTAATTAGAATGAAAAGCGAGGCTGCTGTTGCAACCTGTAATGAATATGTATACCTGACGCAATATTGTATGTATAAATAACGGCTGGGAAGTAACGGGACTTGAAGCCAGATTTGGGCACCTGCCCCGGCTTCCAGCGCTGAATAAAGCACCTTCATATAATCACTTGGTGATTATGTGGTTGCTAGGCTAACATCTGGACTCACTGCAGTGCATCCCCAGTGGTGCCAGTCCACTCTCTGGACTCACTGCAGTGCATCCCCAGTGGTGCCAGTGCACTCTCTGGACTCACTGCAGTGCATCCCCAGTGGTGCCAGTGCACTCTCTGGAGTCACCGGGGTGCATCCCCAGAGGTGCCAGTGCACTCTCTGGACTCACTGCACTACGTCCCCAATGGTGCCAGTTCACTCTCTGGACTCACTGAACTGAATCCCCAGTAGTGCCAGTGTACTCTCTGGACTCACTGTACTGCATCCCCATTGGTGCCTGTGAAATCTCTTGACTCACTGCAGTGCATCCCCAGTGGTGTCAGTGCAATCTCAGGACTCACAGTAGTGCAGCTCCAGTTGGTGCCAGTGCACTCTCTGCACTCACTGCACTGCATCCCCAGTGGTGCTAGTGCACTCTCTGGTCTCAGTGCACTGCATCCCCAGAGGTGCCAGTGCACTCTCTGGACTCACTGCAGTGCATCCCCAGTGGTGCCAGTGGCTCTCTGGACTCACTGCAGTCCATCCCCAGTGGTGCCAGTGCACTCTCTGGACTCACTGCAGTGCATCCCCAATCGTACCAGTGCACTCTCTGGACTCACTGCACTGCATCCCCAGTGGTGCCACTGCAACCTCTGGTCTCACTGCAGTGCATCCCCAGTGGTGCCAGTGCACTCTCTGGACTCACTGCAGTGCATCCCCAATCGTACCAGTGCACTCTCTGGAGTCACTGCACTGCATCCCCAGTGGTGCCACTGCAACCTCTGGTCTCACTGCACTGCATACCCAGTGGTGCCAGTGCACTCTCTGGACTCACTGCACTGCATCCCCAGTGGTGCCAGTGCACTCTCTGGACTCACTGCAGTGCATCCCCAGTGGTGCCAGTGCACTCTCTGGACTCACTGCACTGCATCCCCACTGGTGCCAGTGCACTCTCTGGACTTGCCGGGGTGCATCCCCAGTGGTGCCAGTGCGGTCTCTGTGTTAGTGTTGGGGAGAATCGAATGGATGTTTTACTAATGTCTCTTAGGTAATGGGACCTACAGTATAATTAAGCATTGCCAAATGTACTTACATTATCAATTAATCTATGTATACTGGATACTTAGGGAGTACATTGAACAATCAAAAGAATCATTGAAGGGGAACCTTGGGAGGGAACAGGTACAACCTGACCTTGGATAAGGGCCTGGAAATGATGAAATGAGTTGAAGCAGAACCAAGAAGCGGAGGGAGCATGCGTCGAGTAAGAAAGGTGAAAAGTTTAGCGGAGAGGAAGACTCCTTACTTCATCTGGACGACCACCTGGACGACCACCAGAGTGCGCCACGCATGTGCAAAGGGGAGGGGAGCTAATTAGAATGAAAAGCGAGGCTGCTGTTGCAACCTGTAATGAATATGTATACCTGACGCAATATTGTATGTATAAATAACGGCTGGGAAGTAACGGGACTTGAAGCCAGATTTGGGCACCTGCCCCGGCTTCCAGCGCTGAATAAAGCACCTTCATATAATCACTTGGTGATTATGCGGTTGCTAGGCTAACATCTGGACTCACTGCAGTGCATCCCCAGTGGTGCCAGTCCACTCTCTGGACTCACTGCAGTGCATCCCCAGTGGTGCCAGTGCACTCTCTGGACTCACTGCAGTGCATCCCCAGTGGTGCCAGTGCACTCTCTGGAGTCACCGGGGTGCATCCCCAGAGGTGCCAGTGCACTCTCTGGACTCACTGCACTACGTCCCCAATGGTGCCAGTTCACTCTCTAGACTCACTGAACTGAATCCCCAGTAGTGCCAGTGTACATTCTGGACTCACTGTACTGCATCCCCATTGGTGCCTGTGAAATCTCTTGACTCACTGCAGTGCATCCCCAGTGGTGTCAGTGCAATCTCAGGACTCACAGTAGTGCAGCTCCAGTTGGTGCCAGTGCACTCTCTGCACTCACTGCACTGCATCCCCAGTGGTGCTAGTGCACTCTCTGGTCTCAGTGCACTGCATCCCCAGAGGTGCCAGTGCACTCTCTGGACTCACTGCAGTGCATCCCCTGTGGTGCCATTGCACTCTCAGGACTCACTGCACTGCATCCCCAGTGGTGCCAGTGCACTCTCTGGTCTCACTGCAGTGCATCCCCAGTGGTGCCAGTGGCTCTCTGGACTCACTGCAGTCCATCCCCAGTGGTGCCAGTGCACTCTCTGGACTCACTGCAGTGCATCCCCAGTGGTGCCAGTGCACTATCTGGACTCACTGCACTGCATCCCCAGTGGTGACAGTGCACTCTCTGGACTTGCCGGGGTGCATCCCCAGTGGTGCCAGTGCACTCTCTGGAGTCACAGAGGTGCATCCCCAGAGGTGCCAGTGCACTCTCTGGACTCACTGCACTACATCCCCAGTGGTGCCAGTCCACTCTCTGGACTCACTGCAGTGCATCCCCAGTGGTGCCAGTGCACTCTCTGGACTCACTGCAGTGCATCCCCAGTGGTGCCAGTGCACTCTCTGGACTCACCGGGGTGCATCCCCAGCGGTGCCAGTGCACTCTCTGGACTCACTGCACTGCATCCCCAGTGGTGCCTCTGCACTCTATGGACTCAGTGCGCTGCATCCCCAGTGGTGCCAGTGCACTCTCTGGACTTGCCGGGGTGCATCCCCAGTGGTGCCAGTGCACTCTCTGGACTCTCTGCAGTGCATCCCCAGTGGTGCCAGTGCACTCTCTGGACTCATTGCAGTGCATCCCCAGTGGTGCCAGTGCACTCTCTGGACTCACTGCACTGCATCCCCAGTGGTGCCACTGCAACCTCTGGTCTCACTGCAGTGCATGCCCAGTGGTGCCAGTGCACTCTCTGGACTCACTGCACTGCATCCCCAGTGGTACCAGTGCACTCTCTGGACTCACTGCACTGCTTCCCCAGTGGTGCCAGTGCACTCTCTGGACTCACTGCACTGCATCCCCAGTGGTGCCAGTGCACTCTCTGGACTCACTGCACTGCATCCCCAGTGGTGACAGTGCACTCACTGGACTTGACGGGGTGCATCCCCAGTGGTGCCAGTGCACTCTCTGGAGTCACCGGGGTGCATCCCCAGAGGTGCCAGTGCACTCTCTGGACTCACTGCGCTACATCCCCAGTGGTGCCAGTTCACTCTCTGGACTCACGGAACTGAATCCCCAGTGGTGCCAGTGCACTCTCTGGACTCACTGTACTGCATCCCCAGTGGTGCCTGTGAAGTCTCAGGACTCACTGCACTGCATCCCCAGTGGTGCCAGTGCAATCTCAGGACTCACAGCAGTGCAGCTCCAGTTGGTGCCAGTGCACTCTCTGGACTCACTGCACTGCATCCCCAGTGGTGCCAGTGCACTCTCTGGACTCACTGCATTGCATCCCCAGTGGTGCCAGTGCACTCCCAGGACTCACTGCAGTGCATCCCCTGTGGTGCCATTGCACTCTCAGGACTCACTGCACTGCATCCCCAGTGGTGCCAGTGCACTCTCTGGACTCACTGCACTGCATCCCCAGTGGTGCCTGTGAAGTCTCTGGTCTCACTGCACTGCATCCCCATTGGTGACAGTGCCCTCTCTGGACTCACTGCACTGCATCCCCAGTGGTGCCAGTTCACTCTCTGGACTCACTGCAGTGCATCCCCAGTGGTGCCAGTGGCTCTCTGGACTCATTGCACTGCATCACCAGTGGTGCCAGTGAACTCTCTGGACTCACTGCAGTGCATCCACAGTGGTGCCAGTTCACTCTCTGGACTTACTGCACTGCATCACCAGTGGTGCCAGTGCACTCTCTGGACTCACTGCAATGCATCCCCAATGGTGCCACTGCACTCTCTGGACTCACTGCACTGCATCCCCAGTGGTGCCAGTGCACTCTCTGGACTCACTGCACTGCATCACCAGTGGTGCCAGTGCACTCTCTGGACTCACTGCAGTGCATCCCCAGTGGTGCCACTGCACTCTGTGGACTCACTGCACTGCATCCCCAAGGTGCCAGTGCACTCTCTGGACTCACTGCACTGCATCCCCAGTGGTGCCAGTGCACTCTCTGGACTCACTGCACTGCATCCCCAGTGGTGCCAGTACACTCACTGGACTCACTGCACTGCATCCCCAGTGGTGCCACTGCACTCTCTGAAAACACCGGGGTGCAAGCGCAGCGGTGCCAGTGCACTCTCTGCACTCACGGCAGTGCATCCCCAGTGGTGCCAGTGCACTCTCTGGACTCACTGCAGTGTATCCCCTGTGGTGCCAGTGCACTCTGTGGACTCAGTGCACTGCATCCCAGTGGTGCCAGTGCACTCTCTGGACTCACTGCAGTGCATCCCCAGTGGTGCCAGTGCACTCTCTGGACTCAGTGCACTGCATCCCAGTGGTGCCAGTGCACTCTCTGGACTCAGTGCAGTGCATCCCCAGTGGTGCCAGTGCACTCTCTGGACTCACTGCACTGCATCCCCAGTGGTGCCAGTGCACTCTCTGGACTCACTGCACTGCATCCCCAGTGGTGCCAGTGCACTCTCTGGACTTGCCGGGGTGCATCCCCAGTGGTGCCAGTGCACTCTCTGGACTCACTGCAGTGCATCCCCAGTGGTGCCAGTGCACTCTCTGGACTCACTGCACTGCATCACCAGTGGTGCCAGTGCACTCTCTGGACTCACTGCACTGCATCCCCAATGGTGCCACTGCACTCTCTGGACTCACTGCACTGCATCCCCAGTGGTGCCAGTGCACTCTCTGGACTCACTGCACTGCATCACCAGTGGTGCCAGTGCACTCTGTGGACTCACTGCACTGCATCCCCAGTGGTGCCAGTGCACTCTCTGGACTCACTGCACTGCATCCCCGAGGTGCCAGTGCACTCTATGGACTCACTGCACTGCATCCCCAGTGGTGCCAGTGCACTCTCTGGACTCACTGCACTGCATCCCCAGTGGTGGCAGTGCACTCTCTGAAAACACCGTGGTGCAACCGCAGCGGTGCCAGTGCACTCTCTGCAGTCACGGCAGTGCATCCCCAGTGGTGCCAGTGCACTCTCTGGACTCACTGCAGTGTATCCCCTGTGGTGCCAGTGCACTCTGTGGACTCAGTGCACTGCATCCCCGTGGTGCCAGTGCACTCTCTGGACTCACTGCAGTGCATCCCCATTGGTGCCAGTGCACTCTCTGGACTCACTGCACTGCATCCCAGTGGTGCCAGTGCACTCTCTGGACTCACTGGAGTGCATCCCCAGTGGTGCCAGTGCACTCTCTGGACTCACTGCACTGCATACCCAGTGGTGCCAGTGCACTCTCTGGACTCACTGCACTGCATCCCCAGTGGTGCCAGTGCACTCTCTGGACTCACTGCACTGCATCCCCAGTGGTGCCACTGCACTCTCTGAAAACACCGGGGTGCAAGCGCAGCGGTGCCAGTGCACTCTCTGCACTCACGGCAGTGCATCCCCAGTGGTGCCAGTGCACTCTCTGGACTCACTGCAGTGTATCCCCTGTGGTGCCAGTGCACTCTGTGGACTCAGTGCACTGCAGCCCAGTGGTGCCAGTGCACTCTCTGGACTCACTGCACTGCATCCCCATTGGTGCCAGTGCCCTCTGTGGACTCACTGCACTACATCCCCAGTGGTGCCAGTGAACTCTCTGGACTCACTGCACTGCATCCCCACTGGTGCCAGTGCACTCTCTGGACTCACTGCAGTGCATCCCCAGTGGTGCTAGTGCACTCTCTGGACTCATTGCACTGCATCCCTTGTGGTGCCAAGGCACTCTCTGGACTCACTGCTCTGCGTTGCCATTGGTGCCAGTGCACTCTCTGGACTCATTGCAGTGCATCCCCAGTGGTGCCAATGCACTCTCTGGACTCACGGCACTGCATCCCCAGTGGTGCCAATGCACTCTCTGGACTCACGGCACTGCATCCCCAGTGGTGCCAGTGCACTCTCTGGACTCACTGCAGTGCATCCCCAGTGGTACCAGTGCACTCTCTGGACTCACTGCACTGCATCCCCAGTGGTGCCAGTGCACTCTCTGGACTCACTGCACTGCATCCCCAGTGGTGCCAGTGCACTCTCTGGACTCACTGCACTGCATCCCCAGTGGTGACAGTGCACTCACTGGACTTGACGGGGTGCATCCCCAGTGGTGCCAGTGCACTCTCTGGAGTCACCGGGGTGCATCCCCAGAGGTGCCAGTGCACTCTCTGGACTCACTGCGCTACATCCCCAGTGGTGCCAGTTCACTCTCTGGACTCACGGAACTGAATCCCCAGTGGTGCCAGTGCACTCTCTGGACTCACTGTACTGCATCCCCAGTGGTGCCTGTGAAGTCTCAGGACTCACTGCACTGCATCCCCAGTGGTGCCAGTGCAATCTCAGGACTCACAGCAGTGCAGCTCCAGTTGGTGCCAGTGCACTCTCTGGACTCACTGCACTGCATCCCCAGTGGTGCCAGTGCACTCTCTGGACTCACTGCATTGCATCCCCAGTGGTGCCAGTGCACTCCCAGGACTCACTGCAGTGCATCCCCTGTGGTGCCATTGCACTCTCAGGACTCACTGCACTGCATCCCCAGTGGTGCCAGTGCACTCTCTGGACTCACTGCACTGCATCCCCAGTGGTGCCTGTGAAGTCTCTGGTCTCACTGCACTGCATCCCCAGTGGTGCCAGTGCACTCTCTGGACTCACTGCACTGCATCCCCATTGGTGACAGTGCCCTCTCTGGACTCACTGCACTGCATCCCCAGTGGTGCCAGTTCACTCTCTGGACTCACTGCAGTGCATCCCCAGTGGTGCCAGTGGCTCTCTGGACTCATTGCACTGCATCACCAGTGGTGCCAGTGAACTCTCTGGACTCACTGCAGTGCATCCCCAGTGGTGCCAGTGCACTCTCTGGACTCACTGCAGTGTATCCCCTGTGGTGCCAGTGCACTCTGTGGACTCAGTGCACTGCATCCCAGTGGTGCCAGTGCACTCTCTGGACTCACTGCAGTGCATCCCCAGTGGTGCCAGTGCACTCTCTGGACTCAGTGCACTGCATCCCAGTGGTGCCAGTGCACTCTCTGGACTCAGTGCAGTGCATCCCCAGTGGTGCCAGTGCACTCTCTGGACTCACTGCACTGCATCCCCAGTGGTGCCAGTGCACTCTCTGGACTCACTGCACTGCATCCCCAGTGGTGCCAGTGCACTCTCTGGACTTGCCGGGGTGCATCCCCAGTGGTGCCAGTGCACTCTCTGGACTCACTGCAGTGCATCCCCAGTGGTGCCAGTGCACTCTCTGGACTCACTGCACTGCATCACCAGTGGTGCCAGTGCACTCTCTGGACTCACTGCACTGCATCCCCAATGGTGCCACTGCACTCTCTGGACTCACTGCACTGCATCCCCAGTGGTGCCAGTGCACTCTCTGGACTCACTGCACTGCATCACCAGTGGTGCCAGTGCACTCTGTGGACTCACTGCACTGCATCCCCAGTGGTGCCAGTGCACTCTCTGGACTCACTGCACTGCATCCCCGAGGTGCCAGTGCACTCTATGGACTCACTGCACTGCATCCCCAGTGGTGCCAGTGCACTCTCTGGACTCACTGCACTGCATCCCCAGTGGTGGCAGTGCACTCTCTGAAAACACCGTGGTGCAACCGCAGCGGTGCCAGTGCACTCTCTGCAGTCACGGCAGTGCATCCCCAGTGGTGCCAGTGCACTCTCTGGACTCACTGCACTGCATCCCAGTGGTGCCAGTGCACTCTCTGGACTCACTGGAGTGCATCCCCAGTGGTGCCAGTGCACTCTCTGGACTCACTGCACTGCATACCCAGTGGTGCCAGTGCACTCTCTGGACTCACTGCACTGCATCCCAGTGGTGCCAGTGCACTCTCTGGACTCACTGCACTGCATCCCCAGTGGTGCCACTGCACTCTCTGAAAACACCGGGGTGCAAGCGCAGCGGTGCCAGTGCACTCTCTGCACTCACGGCAGTGCATCCCCAGTGGTGCCAGTGCACTCTCTGGACTCACTGCAGTGTATCCCCTGTGGTGCCAGTGCACTCTGTGGACTCAGTGCACTGCATCCCAGTGGTGCCAGTGCACTCTCTGGACTCACTGCACTGCATCCCCATTGGTGCCAGTGCCCTCTGTGGACTCACTGCACTACATCCCCAGTGGTGCCAGTGAACTCTCTGGACTCACTGCACTGCATCCCCACTGGTGCCAGTGCACTCTCTGGACTCACTGCAGTGCATCCCCAGTGGTGCTAGTGCACTCTCTGGACTCATTGCACTGCATCCCTTGTGGTGCCAAGGCACTCTCTGGACTCACTGCTCTGCGTTGCCATTGGTGCCAGTGCACTCTCTGGACTCATTGCAGTGCATCCCCAGTGGTGCCAATGCACTCTCTGGACTCACGGCACTGCATCCCCAGTGGTGCCAATGCACTCTCTGGACTCACGGCACTGCATCCCCAGTGGTGCCAGTGCACTCTCTGGACTCACTGCAGTGCATCCCCAGTGGTGCCAGTGCACTCTCAGGAGTCACTGCGCTGCATCCCCATTGGTTCCAGTGCACTCTCTTGACTCACTGCACTGCATCCCCAGTGGTGCCAGTGCACTCTCTGGACTCACTGCACTGCATCCCCAGTGGTGCCAGTGCACTCTCTGGACTCACTGCACTGCATCCCCAGTGGTGCCAGTGCACTCTCTGGACTCACTGCAGTGCATTCCCAGTGATGCCACTGCACTCTGTGGACTCACTGCACTGCATCCCCAAGGTGCCAGTGCACTCTCTGGACTCACTGCACTGCATCCCCAGTGGTGCCAGTGCACTCTCTGGACTCACTGCACTGCATCCCCAGTGGTGCCAGTACACTCACTGGACTCACTGCACTGCATCCCCAGTGGTGCCACTGCACTCTCTGAAAACACCGGGGTGCAAGCGCAGCGGTGCCAGTGCACTCTCTGCACTCACGGCAGTGCATCCGCAGTGGTGCCAGTGCACTCTCTGGACTCACTGCAGTGTATCCCCTGTGGTGCCAGTGCACTCTGTGGACTCAGTGCACTGCATCCCAGTGGTGCCAGTGCACTCTCTGGACTCACTGCAGTGCATCCCCAGTGGTGCCAGTGCACTCTCTGGACTCAGTGCACTGCATCCCAGTGGTGCCAGTGCACTCTCTGGACTCAGTGCAGTGCATCCCCAGTGGTGCCAGTGCACTCTCTGGACTCACTGCACTGCATCCCCAGTGGTGCCAGTGCACTCTCTGGACTCACTGCACTGCATCCCCAGTGGTGCCAGTGCACTCTCTGGACTTGCCGGGGTGCATCCCCAGTGGTGCCAGTGCACTCTCTGGACTCACTGCAGTGCATCCCCAGTGGTGCCAGTGCACTCTCTGGACTCACTGCACTGCATCCCCAGTGGTGCCAGTGCACTCTCTGGACTCACTGCACTGCATCCCCAATGGTGCCACTGCACTCTCTGGACTCACTGCACTGCATCCCCAGTGGTGCCAGTGCACTCTCTGGACTCACTGCACTGCATCACCAGTGGTGCCAGTGCACTCTGTGGACTCACTGCACTGCATCCCCAGTGGTGCCAGTGCACTCTCTGGACTCACTGCACTGCATCCCCAAGGTGCCAGTGCACTCTATGGACTCACTGCACTGCATCCCCAGTGGTGCCAGTGCACTCTCTGGACTCACTGCACTGCATCCCCAGTGGTGCCAGTGCACTCTCTGAAAACACCGTGGTGCAACCGCAGCGGTGCCAGTGCACTCTCTGCAGTCACGGCAGTGCATCCCCAGTGGTGCCAGTGCACTCTCTGGACTCACTGCAGTGTATCCCCTGTGGTGCCAGTGCACTCTGTGGACTCAGTGCACTGCATCCCAGTGGTGCCAGTGCACTCTCTGGACTCACTGCAGTGCATCCTCAGTGGTGCCAGTGCACTCTCTGGACTCACTGCACTGCATCCCAGTGGTGCCAGTGCACTCTCTGGACTCACTGGAGTGCATCCCCAGTGGTGCCAGTGCACTCTCTGGACTCACTGCACTGCATCCCCAGTGGTGCCAGTGCACTCTCTGGACTCACTGCACTGCATCCCAGTGGTGCCAGTGCACTCTCTGGACTCACTGCACTGCATCCCCAGTGGTGCCACTGCACTCTCTGAAAACACCGGGGTGCAAGCGCAGCGGTGCCAGTGCACTCTCTGCACTCACGGCAGTGCATCCCCAGTGGTGCCAGTGCACTCTCTGGACTCACTGCAGTGTATCCCCTGTGGTGCCAGTGCACTCTGTGGACTCAGTGCACTGCATCCCAGTGGTGCCAGTGCACTCTCTGGACTCACTGCACTGCATCCCCATTGGTGACAGTGCCCTCTGTGGACTCACTGCACTACATCCCCAGTGGTGCCAGTGAACTCTCTGGACTCACTGCACTGCATCCCCACTGGTGCCAGTGCACTCTCTGGACTCACTGCAGTGCATCCCCAGTGGTGCTAGTGCACTCTCTGGACTCATTGCACTGCATCCCTTGTGGTGCCAAGGCACTCTCTGGACTCACTGCTCTGCGTTGCCATTGGTGCCAGTGCACTCTCTGGACTCATTGCAGTGCATCCCCAGTGGTGCCAATGCACTCTCTGGACTCACGGCACTGCATCCCCAGTGGTGCCAATGCACTCTCTGGACTCACGGCACTGCATCCCCAGTGGTGCCAGTGCACTCTCTGGACTCACTGCAGTGCATCCCCAGTGGTGCCAGTGCACTCTCAGGAGTCACTGCGCTGCATCCCCATTGGTTCCAGTGCACTCTCTTGACTCACTGCACTGCATCCCCAGTGGTGCCAGTGCACTCTCTGGACTCACTGCACTGCATCCCCAGTGGTGCCAGTGCACTCTCTGGACTCACGGCAGTGCATCCCCAGTGGTGCCAGTGCACTCTCTGGACTCACTGCACTGCATCCCCACTGGTGCCAGTGCACTCTCTGGACTTGCCGGGGTGCATCCCCAGTGGTGCCAGTGCAGTCTCTGTGTTAGTGTTGGGGAGAATCGAATGGATGTTTTACTAATGTCTCTTAGGTAATGGGACCTACAGTATAATTAAGCATTGCCAAATGTACTTACATTATCAATTAATCTATGTATACTGGATACTTAGGGAGTACATTGAACAATCAAAAGAATCATTGAAGGGGAACCTTGGGAGGGAACAGGTACAACCTGACCTTGGATAAGGGCCTGGAAATGATGAAATGAGTTGAAGCAGAACCAAGAAGCGGAGGGAGCATGCGTCGAGTAAGAAAGGTGAAAAGTTTAGCGGAGAGGAAGACTCCTTACTTCATCTGGACGACCACCTGGACGACCACCAGAGTGCGCCACGCATGTGCAAAGGGGAGGGGAGCTAATTAGAATGAAAAGCGAGGCTGCTGTTGCAACCTGTAATGAATATGTATACCTGACGCAATATTGTATGTATAAATAACGGCTGGGAAGTAACGGGACTTGAAGCCAGATTTGGGCACCTGCCCCGGCTTCCAGCGCTGAATAAAGCACCTTCATATAATCACTTGGTGATTATGTGGTTGCTAGGCTAACATCTGGACTCACTGCAGTGCATCCCCAGTGGTGCCAGTGCACTCTCTGGACTCACTGCACTGCATCCCCAGTGGTGCCAGTGCACTCTCTGGACTCACTGCAGTGCATCCCCAGTGGTGCCAGTGCACTCCCTGGACTCACTGCAGTGCATCCCCAGTGGTGCCAGTGCACTCTCTGGACTCACTGCACTGCATCCCCAGTAGTGCCAGTGCACTCTCTGGACTCACTGCAGTGCATCCCCAGTGGTGCCAGTGCACTCTCTGGACTTGCCGGGGTTCATCCCCAGTGGTGCCAGTGCACTCTCTGGACTTGCCGGGGTGCATCCCCAGTGGTGCCAGTGCACTCTCTGGACTCACTGCATTGCATCCGCAGTGGTGCCAGTGCACTCTCTGAAAACACCGGGGTGCAAGCGCAGCGGTGCCAGTGCACTCTCTGCACTCACGGCAGTGCATCCCCAGTGGTGTCAGTGCACTCTCTGGACTCACTGCAGTGTATCCCCTGTGGTGCCAGTGCACTCTGTGGACTCAGTGCACTGCATCCCAGTGGTGCCAGTGCACTCTCTGGACTCACTGCAGTGCATCCCCAGTGGTGCCAGTGCACTCTCTGGACTCAGTGCACTGCATTCCAGTGGTGCCAGTGCACTCTCTGGACTCAGTGCAGTGCATCCCCAGTGGTGCCAGTGCACTCTCTGGACTCACTGCACTGCATCCCCAGTGGTGCCAGTGCACTCTCTGGACTCACTGCACTGCATCCCCAGTGGTGACAGTGCACTCTCTGAACTTGCCGGGGTGCATCCCCAGTGGTGCCAGTGCACTCTCTGGACTCACTGCAATGCATCCACAGTGGTGCCAGTGCACTCTCTGGACTCACTGCACTGCATCACCAGTGGTGCCAGTGCACTCTCTGGACTCACTGCACTGCATCCCCAGTGGTGCCACTGCACTCTCTGGACTCACTGCACTGCATCCCCAGTGGTGCCAGTGCACTCTCTGGACTCACTGCACTGCATCCCCAGTGGTGCCAGTGCACTCTCTGGACTCACTGCACTGCATCCCCAGTGGTGCCAGTGCACTCTCTGGACTCACTGCACTGCATCCCCAAGGTGCCAGTGCACTCTATGGACTCACTGCACTGCATCCCCAGTGGTGCCAGTGCACTCTCTGGACTCACTGCACTGCATCCCCAGTGGTGCCAGTGCACTCTCTGAAAACACCGGGGTGCAACCGCAGCGGTGCCAGTGCACTCTCTGGACTCACTGCACTGCATAACCAGTGGTGCCAGTGCACTCTCTGGACTCACTGCAGTGTATCCCCTGTGGTGCCAGTGCACTCTGTGGACTCAGTGCACTGCATCCCAGTGGTGCCAGTGCACTCTCTGGACTCACTGCAGTGCATCCCCAGTGGTGCCAGTGCACTCTCTGGACTCACTGCACTGCATCCCAGTGGTGCCAGTGCACTCTCTGGACTCACTGGAGTGCATCCCCAGTGGTGCCAGTGCACTCTCTGGACTCACTGCACTGCATCCCCAGTGGTGCCAGTGCACTCTCTGGACTCACTGCACTGCATCCCAGTGGTGCCAGTGCACTCTCTGGACTCACTGCACTGCATCCCCAGTGGTGCCACTGCACTCTCTGAAAATACCGGGGTGCAAGCGCAGCGGTGCCAGTGCACTCTCTGCACTCACGGCAGTGCATCCCCAGTGGTGCCAGTGCACTCTCTGGACTCACTGCAGTGTATCCCCTGTGGTGCCAGTGCACTCTGTGGACTCAGTGCACTGCATCCCAGTGGTGCCAGTGCACTCTCTGGACTCACTGCACTGCATCCCCAGTGGTGCCAGTGCACTCTCTGGACTCACTGCACTGCATCACCAGTGGTGCCAGTGCACTCTCTGGACTCACTGCAGTGCATCCCCAGTGGTGCCATTGCACTCTGTGGACTCACTGCACTGCATCCCCAAGGTGCCAGTGCACTCTCTGGACTCACTGCACTGCATCCCCAGTGGTGCCAGTGCACTCTCTGGACTCACTGCACTGCATCCCCAGTGGTGCCAGTACACTCACTGGACTCACTGCACTGCATCCCCAGTGGTGCCACTGCACTCTCTGAAAACACCGGGGTGCAAGCGCAGCGGTGCCAGTGCACTCTCTGCACTCACGGCAGTGCATCCCCAGTGGTGCCAGTGCACTCTCTGGACTCACTGCAGTGTATCCCCTGTGGTGCCAGTGCACTCTGTGGACTCAGTGCACTGCATCCCAGTGGTGCCAGTGCACTCTCTGGACTCACTGCAGTGCATCCCCAGTGGTGCCAGTGCACTCTCTGGACTCAGTGCACTGCATCCCAGTGGTGCCAGTGCACTCTCTGGACTCAGTGCAGTGCATCCCCAGTGGTGCCAGTGCACTCTCTGGACTCACTGCACTGCATCCCCAGTGGTGCCAGTGCACTCTCTGGACTCACTGCACTGCATCCCCAGTGGTGCCAGTGCACTCTCTGGACTTGCCGGGGTGCATCCCCAGTGGTGCCAGTGCACTCTCTGGACTCACTGCAGTGCATCCCAGTGGTGCCAGTGCACTCTCTGGACTCACTGCACTGCATCACCAGTGGTGCCAGTGCACTCTCTGGACTCACTGCACTGCATCCCCAATGGTGCCACTGCACTCTCTGGACTCACTGCACTGCATCCCCTGTGGTGCCAGTGCACTCTCTGGACTCACTGCACTGCATCACCAGTGGTGCCAGTGCACTCTCTGGACTCACTGCACTGCATCCCCAAGGTGCCAGTGCACTCTATGGACTCACTGCACTGCATCCCCAGTGGTGCCAGTGCACTCTCTGGACTCACTGCACTGCATCCCCAGTGGTGCCAGTGCACTCTCTGAAAACACCGTGGTGCAACCGCAGCGGTGCCAGTGCACTCTCTGCAGTCACGGCAGTGCATCCCCAGTGGTGCCAGTGCACTCTCTGGACTCACTTCAGTGTATCCCCTGTGGTGCCAGTGCACTCTGTGGACTCAGTGCACTGCATCCCAGTGGTGCCAGTGCACTCTCTGGACTCACTGCAGTGCATCCCCAGTGGTGCCAGTGCACTCTCTGGACTCACTGCACTGCATCCCAGTGGTGCCAGTGCACTCTCTGGACTCACTGGAGTGCATCCCCAGTGGTGCCAGTGCACTCTCTGGACTCACTGCACTGCATCCCCAGTGGTGCCAGTGCACTCTCTGGACTCACTGCACTGCATCCCAGTGGTGCCAGTGCACTCTCTGGACTCACTGCACTGCATCCCCAGTGGTGCCACTGCACTCTCTGAAAACACCGGGGTGCAAGCGCAGCGGTGCCAGTGCACTCTCTGCACTCACGGCAGTGCATCCCCAGTGGTGCCAGTGCACTCTCTGGACTCACTGCAGTGTATCCCCTGTGGTGCCAGTGCACTCTGTGGACTCAGTGCACTGCATCCCAGTGGTGCCAGTGCACTCTCTGGACTCACTGCACTGCATCCCCATTGGTGCCAGTGCCCTCTGTGGACTCACTGCACTACATCCCCAGTGGTGCCAGTGAACTCTCTGGACTCACTGCACTGCATCCCCACTGGTGCCAGTGCACTCTCTGGACTCACTGCAGTGCATCCCCAGTGGTGCTAGTGCACTCTCTGGACTCATTGCACTGCATCCCTTGTGGTGCCAAGGCACTCTCTGGACTCACTGCTCTGCGTTGCCATTGGTGCCAGTGCACTCTCTGGACTCATTGCAGTGCATCCCCAGTGGTGCCAATGCACTCTCTGGACTCACGGCACTGCATCCCCAGTGGTGCCAATGCACTCTCTGGACTCACGGCACTGCATCCCCAGTGGTGCCAGTGCACTCTCTGGACTCACTGCAGTGCATCCCCAGTGGTGCCAGTGCACTCTCAGGAGTCACTGCGCTGCATCCCCATTGGTTCCAGTGCACTCTCTTGACTCACTGCACTGCATCCCCAGTGGTGCCAGTGCACTCTCTGGACTCACTGCACTGCATCCCCAGTGGTGCCAGTGCACTCTCTGGACTCACTGCAGTGCATCCCCAGTGGTGCCAGTGCACTCTCTGGACTCACGGCAGTGCATCCCCAGTGGTGCCAGTGCACTCTCTGGACTCACTGCACTGCATCCCCACTGGTGCCAGTGCACTCTCTGGACTTGCCGGGGTGCATCCCCAGTGGTGCCAGTGCAGTCTCTGTGTTAGTGTTGGGGAGAATCGAATGGATGTTTTACTAATGTCTCTTAGGTAATGGGACCTACAGTATAATTAAGCATTGCCAAATGTACTTACATTATCAATTAATCTATGTATACTGGATACTTAGGGAGTACATTGAACAATCAAAAGAATCATTGAAGGGGAACCTTGGGAGGGAACAGGTACAACCTGACCTTGGATAAGGGCCTGGAAATGATGAAATGAGTTGAAGCAGAACCAAGAAGCGGAGGGAGCATGCGTCGAGTAAGAAAGGTGAAAAGTTTAGCGGAGAGGAAGACTCCTTACTTCATCTGGACGACCACCTGGACGACCACCAGAGTGCGCCACGCATGTGCAAAGGGGAGGGGAGCTAATTAGAATGAAAAGCGAGGCTGCTGTTGCAACCTGTAATGAATATGTATACCTGACGCAATATTGTATGTATAAATAACGGCTGGGAAGTAACGGGACTTGAAGCCAGATTTGGGCACCTGCCCCGGCTTCCAGCGCTGAATAAAGCACCTTCATATAATCACTTGGTGATTATGTGGTTGCTAGGCTAACATCTGGACTCACTGCAGTGCATCCCCAGTGGTGCCAGTGCACTCTCTGGACTCACTGCACTGCATCCCCAGTGGTGCCAGTGCACTCTCTGGACTCACTGCAGTGCATCCCCAGTGGTGCCAGTGCACTCCCTGGACTCACTGCACTGCATCCCCAGTGGTGCCAGTGCACTCCCTGGACTCACTGCACTGCATCCCCAGTGGTGCCAGTGCACTCTCTGGACTCAGTGCGCTGCATCCCCAGTGGTGCCAGTGCACTCTCTGGACTTGCCGGGGTGCATCCCGAGTGGTGCCAGTGCACTCTCTGGACTCACTGCATTGCATCCGCAGTGGTGCCAGTGCACTCTCTGAAAACACCGGGGTGCAAGCGCAGCGGTGCCAGTGCACTCTCTGCACTCACGGCAGTGCATCCCCAGTGGTGTCAGTGCACTCTCTGGACTCACTGCAGTGTATCCCCTGTGGTGCCAGTGCACTCTGTGGACTCAGTGCACTGCATCCCAGTGGTGCCAGTGCACTCTCTGGACTCACTGCAGTGCATCCCCAGTGGTGCCAGTGCACTCTCTGGACTCAGTGCACTGCATTCCAGTGGTGCCAGTGCACTCTCTGGACTCAGTGCAGTGCATCCCCAGTGGTGCCAGTGCACTCTCTGGACTCACTGCACTGCATCCCCAGTGGTGCCAGTGCACTCTCTGGACTCACTGCACTGCATCCCCAGTGGTGACAGTGCACTCTCTGGACTTGCCGGGGTGCATCCCCAGTGGTGCCAGTGCACTCTCTGGACTCACTGCAATGCATCCACAGTGGTGCCAGTGCACTCTCTGGACTCACTGCACTGCATCACCAGTGGTGCCAGTGCACTCTCTGGACTCACTGCACTGCATCCCCAATGGTGCCACTGCACTCTCTGGACTCACTGCACTGCATCCCCAGTGGTGCCAGTGCACTCTCTGGACTCACTGCACTGCATCCCCAGTGGTGCCAGTGCACTCTCTGGACTCACTGCACTGCATCCCCAGTGGTGCCAGTGCACTCTCTGGACTCACTGCACTGCATCCCCAAGGTGCCAGTGCACTCTATGGACTCACTGCACTGCATCCCCAGTGGTGCCAGTGCACTCTCTGGACTCACTGCACTGCATCCCCAGTGGTGCCAGTGCACTCTCTGAAAACACCGGGGTGCAACCGCAGCGGTGCCAGTGCACTCTCTGGACTCACTGCACTGCATAACCAGTGGTGCCAGTGCACTCTCTGGACTCACTGCAGTGTATCCCCTGTGGTGCCAGTGCACTCTGTGGACTCAGTGCACTGCATCCCAGTGGTGCCAGTGCACTCTTGGACTCACTGCAGTGCATCCCCAGTGGTGCCAGTGCACTCTCTGGACTCACTGCACTGCATCCCAGTGGTGCCAGTGCACTCTCTGGACTCACTGGAGTGCATCCCCAGTGGTGCCAGTGCACTCTCTGGACTCACTGCACTGCATCACCATTGGTGCCAGTGCACTCTCTGGACTCACTGCAGTGCATCCCAGTGGTGCCAGTGCACTCTCTGGACTCACTGCAGTGCAACCCCAATGGTGCCAGTGCATTCTCTTTACTCACTGCAGTGCATCCCCACTGGTGCCAGTGCACTCTCTGGACTCACTGCACTGCATCCCCAGTGGTGCCAGTGCACTCTCTGGACTCACTGCAGTCCATCCCCAGTGGTGCCAGTGCACTCTCTGGACTCACTGCACTGCATCCCAGTATTACCAGTGCACTCTCTGGACTCACTGCACTGCATCCCCAGTGGTGCCAGTGCACTCTCTGGATTCACTGCACTGCATCCCTAGTGGTGCCAGTGCACTCTCTGGACTCACTGCAGTGCATCCCCAGTGGTGCCAGTGCAATCTCTGGACTCACGGCAGTGCATCCCCAGTGGTGCCAGTGCACTCTCTGGACTCACTGCACTGCATCCCCAGTGGTGCCAGTGCACTCTCTGGACTCACTGCACTGCATCCCCAGTGGTGCCAGTGCACTCTCTGGACTTGTCGGGGTGCATCCCCAGTGGTGCCAGTGCACTCTCTGGACTCACTGCACTGCATCCCCAGTGGTGCCAGTGCACTCTCTGGACTCACTGCATTCCAAGTGGTGCCAGGGCACTCTCTGGACTCACTGCAGTGCATCCCCAGTGGTGCCTGTGAAGTCTCTGGACTCACTGCAGTGCATCCCCAATGGTGCCAGTGCACTCTTTGGACTCACTGCACTGCATCCCCAGTGGTGCCACTGTACTCTCTGGACTCACTGCACTGCATCCCCATTGGTGCCAGTGCCCTCTGTGGACTCACTGCACTACATCCCCAGTGGTGCCAGTGAACTCTCTGGACTCACTGCACTGCATCCCCAGTGGTGCCAGTGACCTCTCTGGACTCACTGCAGTGCATCCCCAGTGGTGCTAGTGCACTCTCTGGACTCACTGCACTGCATCCCCTGTGGTGCCAAGGCACTCTCTGGACTCACTGCTCTACGTTGCCATTGGTGCCAGTGCACTCTCTGGACTCATTGCAGTGCATCCCCAGTGGTGCCAATGCACTCTCTGGACTCACGGCACTGCATCCCCAGTGGTGCCAATGCACTCTCTGGACTCACGGCACTGCATCCCCAGTGGTGCCAGTGCACTCTCTGGACTCACTGCAGTGCATCCCCAGTGGTGCCAGTGCACTCTCAGGAGTCACTGCGCTGCATCCCCATTGGTTCCAGTGCACTCTCTGGACTCACTGCACTGCATCCCCAGTGGTGCCAGTGCACTCTCTGGACTCACTGCACTGCATCCCCAGTGGTGCCAGTGCACTCTCTGGACTCACTGCACTGCATCCCCAGTGGTGCCAGTGCACTCTCTGGACTCATGTCAGTGCATCCCCAGTGGTGCCAGTGCACTCTCTGGACTCACTGCACTGCATCCCCACTGGTGCCAGTGCACTCTCTGGACTTGCCGGGGTGCATCCCCAGTGGTGCCAGTGCAGTCTCTGTGTTAGTGTTGGGGAGAATCGAATGGATGTTTTACTAATGTCTCTTAGGTAATGACCTACACTATAATTAAGCATTGCCAAATGTACTTACATTATCAATTAATCTATGTATACTGGATACTTAGGGAGTACATTGAACAATCAAAAGAATCATTGAAGGGGAACCTTGGGAGGGAACAGGTACAACCTGACCTTGGATAAGGGCCTGGAAATGATGAAATGAGTTGAAGCAGAACCAAGAAGCGGAGGGAGCATGCGTCGAGTAAGAAAGGTGAAAAGTTTAGCGGAGAGGAAGACTCCTTACTTCATCTGGACGACCACCTGGACGACCACCAGAGTGCGCCACGCATGTGCAAAGGGGAGGGGAGCTAATTAGAATGAAAAGCGAGGCTGCTGTTGCAACCTGTAATGAATATGTATACCTGACGCAATATTGTATGTATAAATAACGGCTGGGAAGTAACGGGACTTGAAGCCAGATTTGGGCACCTGCCCCGGCTTCCAGCGCTGAATAAAGCACCTTCATATAATCACTTGGTGATTATGTGGTTGCTAGGCTAACATCTGGACTCACTGCAGTGCATCCCCAGTGGTGCAAGTCCACTCTCTGGACTCACTGCAGTGCATCCCCAGTGGTGCCAGTGCACTCTCTGGACTCACTGCAGTGCATCCCCAGTGGTGCCAGTGCACTCTCTGGACTCACTGCACTGCATCCCCAGTGGTGCCAGTGCACTCCCTGGACTCACTGCAGTGCATCCCCAGTGGTGCCAGTGCACTCTCTGGACTCACCGGGGTGCATCCCCAGTGGTGCCAGTGCACTCTCTGGACTCACTGCACTGCATCCCCAGTGGTGCCAGTGCACTCTCTGGACTCAGTGCGCTGCATCCCCAGTGGTGCCAGTGCACTCTCTGGACTTGCCGGGGTGCATCCCCAGTGGTGCCAGTGCACTCTCTGGACTCACTGCATTGCATCCCCAGTGGTGCCAGTGCACTCTCTGGACTCACTGCAGTGCATCCCCAGTGGTGCCAGTGCACTCTCTGGACTCATTGCAGTGCATCCCCAATCGTACCAGTGCACTCTCTGGACTCACTGCACTGCATCCCCAGTGGTGCCACTGCAACCTCTGGTCTCACTGCAGTGCATCCCCAGAGGTGCCAGTGCACTCTCTGGACTCACTGCAGTGCATCCCCAGTGGTACCAGTGCACTCTCTGGACTAACTGCACTGCATCCCCAGTGGTGCCAGTGCACTCTCTGGACTCACTGCACTACATCCCCAGTGGTGCCAGTGCACTCTCTGGACTCACTGCACTTCATCCCCAGTGGTGCCAGTGCACTCTCTGGACTTGCCGGGGTGCATCCCCAGTGGTGCCAGTAAACTCTCTGGAGTCACCGGGGTGCATCCCCAGAGGTGCCAGTGCACTCTCTGGACTCACTGCAGTGCATCCCCAGTGGTGCCAGTGCACTCCCTGGACTCACTGCAGTGCATCCCCAGTGGTGCCAGTGCACTCTCTGGACTCACTGCACTGCATCCCCAGTGGTGCCAGTGCACTCTCTGGACTCACTGCACTGCATCCCCAGTGGTGCCAGTGCACTCTCTGGACTCAGTGCGCTGCATCCCCAGTGGTGCCAGTGCACTCTCTGGACTTGCCGGGGTGCATCCCCAGTGGTGCCAGTGCACTCTCTGGACTCACTGCACTGCATCCCCAGTGGTGCCAGTGCACTCTCTGCACTCACTGCACTGTATCCCCAATCGTACCAGTGCACTCTCTGGAATCACTGCACTGCATCCCCAGTGGTGCCACTGCAACCACTGGTCTCACTGCAGTGCATCCCCAGTGCTGCCATTGCACTCTCTGGACTCACTGCAGTGCATCCACAGTGGTACCAGTGCACTCTCTGGACTTGCCGGGGTGCATCCCCAGTGGTGACAGTGCACTCTCTGGACTTGCCGGGGTGCATCCCCAGTGGTGCCAGTGCACTCTCTGGAGTCACCGGGGTGCATCCCCAGAGGTGCCAGTGCACTCTATGGACTCACTGCACTACGTCCCCAATGGTGCCAGTTCACTCTCTGGACTCACTGAACTGAATCCCCAGTAGTGCCAGTGTACTCTCTGGACTCACTGTACTGCATCCCCATTGGTTCCAGTGCACTCTCTTGACTCACTGCACTGCATCCCCAGTGGTGCCAGTGCACTCTCTGGACTCACTGCACTGCAACTCCAGTGGTGCCAGTGCACTCTCTGGACTCACTGCACTGCATCCCCAGTGGTGCCAGTGCACTCTCTGGACTCACGGCAGTGCATCCCCTGTGGTGCCAGTGCACTCTCTGGACTCACTGCACTGCATCCCCACTGGTGCCAGTGCACTCTCTGGACTTGCCGGGGTGCATCCCCAGTGGTGCCAGTGCAGTCTCTGTGTTAGTGTTGGGGAGAATCGAATGGATGTTTTACTAATGTCTCTTAGGTAATGGGACCTACACTATAATTAAGCATTGCCAAATGTACTTACATTATCAATTAATCTATGTATACTGGATACTTAGGGAGTACATTGAACAATCAAAAGAATCATTGAAGGGGAACCTTGGGAGGGAACAGGTACAACCTGACCTTGGATAAGGGCCTGGAAATGATGAAATGAGTTGAAGCAGAACCAAGAAGCGGAGGGAGCATGCGTCGAGTAAGAAAGGTGAAAAGTTTAGCGGAGAGGAAGACTCCTTACTTCATCTGGACGACCACCTGGACGACCACCAGAGTGCGCCACGCATGTGCAAAGGGGAGGGGAGCTAATTAGAATGAAAAGCGAGGCTGCTGTTGCAACCTGTAATGAATATGTATACCTGACGCAATATTGTATGTATAAATAACGGCTGGGAAGTAACGGGACTTGAAGCCAGATTTGGGCACCTGCCCCGGCTTCCAGCGCTGAATAAAGCACCTTCATATAATCACTTGGTGATTATGTGGTTGCTAGGCTAACATCTGGACTCACTGCAGTGCATCCCCAGTGGTGCCAGTCCACTCTCTGGACTCACTGCAGTGCATCCCCAGTGGTGCCAGTGCACTCTCTGGACTCACTGCAGTGCATCCCCAGTGGTGCCAGTGCACTCTCTGGACTCACTGCACTGCATCCCCAGTGGTGCCAGTGCACTCCCTGGACTCACTGCAGTGCATCCCCAGTGGTGCCAGTGCACTCTCTGGACTCACCGGGGTGCATCCCCAGTGGTGCCAGTGCACTCTCTGGACTCACTGCACTGCATCCCCAGTGGTGCCAGTGCACTCTCTGGACTCAGTGCGCTGCATCCCCAGTGGTGCCAGTGCACTCTCTGGACTTGCCAGGGTGCATCCCCAGTGGTGCCAGTGCACTCTCTGGACTCACTGCATTGCATCCGCAGTGGTGCCAGTGCACTCTCTGGACTCACTGCAGTTCATCCCCAGTGGTGCCAGTGCACTCTCTGGACTCATTGCAGTGCATCCCCAATCGTACCAGTGCACTCTCTGGACTCACTGCACTGCATCCCCAGTGGTGCCACTGCAACCTCTGGTCTCACTGCAGTGCATCCCCAGTGGTGCCAGTGCACTCTCTGGACTCACTGCAGTGCATCCCCAGTGGTACCAGTGCACTCTCTGGACTAACTGCACTGCATCCCCAGTGGTGCCAGTGCACTCTCTGGACTCACTGCACTACATCCCCAGTGGTGCCAGTGCACTCTCTGGACTCACTGCACTTCATCCCCAGTGGTGCCAGTGCACTCTCTGGACTTGCCGGGGTGCATCCCCAGTGGTGCCAGTAAACTCTCTGGAGTCACCGGGGTGCATCCCCAGAGGTGCCAGTGCACTCTCTGGACTCACTGCAGTGCATCCCCAGTGGTGCCAGTGCACTCCCTGGACTCACTGCAGTGCATCCCCAGTGGTGCCAGTGCACTCTCTGGACTCACTGCACTGCATCCCCAGTGGTGCCAGTGCACTCTCTGGACTCACTGCACTGCATCCCCAGTGGTGCCAGTGCACTCTCTGGACTCAGTGCGCTGCATCCCCAGTGGTGCCACTGCACTCTCTGGACTTGCCGGGGTGCATCCCCAGTGGTGCCAGTGCACTCTCTGGACTCACTGCACTGCATCCCCAGTGGTGCCAGTGCACTCTCTGCACTCACTGCACTGCATCCCCAATCGTACCAGTGCACTCTCTGGACTCACTGCACTGCATCCCCAGTGGTGCCACTGCAACCACTGGTCTCACTGCAGTGCATCCCCAGTGCTGCCATTGCACTCTCTGGACTCACTGCAGTGCATCCCCAGTGGTACCAGTGCACTCTCTGGACTCAGTGCACTGCATCCCCAGTGGTGCCAGTGCACTCTCTGGACTCACTGCACTGCATCCCCAGTGGTGACAGTGCACTCTCTGGACTTGCCGGGGTGCATCCCCAGTGGTGCCAGTGCACTCTCTGGAGTCACCGGGGTGCATCCCCAGAGGTGCCAGTGCACTCTATGGACTCACTGCACTACGTCCCCAATGGTGCCAGTTCACTCTCTGGACTCACTGAACTGAATCCCCAGTAGTGCCAGTGTACTCTCTGGACTCACTGTACTGCATCCCCATTGGTGCCTGTGAAATCTCTTGACTCACTGCAGTGCATCCCCAGTGGTGTCAGTGCAATCTCAGGACTCACAGTAGTGCAGCTCCAGTTGGTGCCAGTGCACTCTCTGCACTCACTGCACTGCATCCCCAGTGGTGCCAGTGCACTCTCTGGTCTCAGTGCACTGCATCCCCAGAGGTGCCAGTGCACTCTCTGGACTCACTGCAGTGCATCCCCTGTGGTGCCATTGCACTCTCAGGACTCACTGCACTGCATCCCCAGTGGTGCCAGTGCACTCTCTGGTCTCACTGCAGTGCATCCCCAGTGGTGCCAGTGGCTCTCTGGACTCACTGCAGTCCATCCCCAGTGGTGCCAGTGCACTCTCTGGACTCACTGCAGTGCATCCCCAATCGTACCAGTGCACTCTCTGGACTCACTGCACTGCATCCCCAGTGGTGCCACTGCAACCTCTGGTCTCACTGCAGTGCATCCCCAGTGGTGCCAGTGCACTCTCTGGACTCACTGCACTGCATCCCCAGTGGTACCAGTGCACTCTCTGGACTCAGTGCACTGCATCCCCAGTGGTGCCAGTGCACTCTCTGGACTCACTGCACTGCATCCCCAGTGGTGACAGTGCACTCTCTGGACTTGCCGGGGTGCATCCCCAGTGGTGCCAGTGCACTCTCTGGAGTCACCGGGGTGAATCCCCAGAGGTGCCAGTGCACTCTCTGGACTCACTGCACTACATCCCCAGTGGTGCCAGTCCACTCTCTGGACTCACTGCATTGCATCCCCAGTGGTGCCAGTGCACTCTCTGGACTCACTGCAGTGCATCCCCAGTGGTGCCAGTGCACTCTCTGGACTCACTGCAGTGCATCCCCGGTGGTGCCAGTGCACTCTCTGGACTCACCGGGGTGCATCACCAGTGGTGCCAGTGCACTCTCTGGACTCACTGCACTGCATCCCCAGTGGTGCCACTGCACTCTATGGACTCAGTGCGCTGCATCCCCAGTGGTGCCAGTGCACTCTCTGGACTTGCCGGGGTGCATCCCCAGTGGTGCCAGTGCACTCTCTGGACTCACTGCAGTGCATCCCCAGTGGTGCCAGTGCACTCTCTGGACTCACTGCAGTGCATCCCCAGTGGTGCCAGTGCACTCTCTGGACTCATTGCAGTGCATCCCCAGTGGTGCCAGTGCACTCTCTGGACTCACTGCACTGCATCCCCAGTGGTGCCACTGCAACCTCTGGTCTCACTGCAGTGCATCCCCAGTGGTGCCAGTGCACTCTCTGGACTCACTGCAGTGCATCCCCAGTGGTACCAGTGCACTCTCTGGACTCACTGCACTGCATCCCCAGTGGTGCCAGTGCACTCTCTGGACTCACTGCACTGCATCCCCAGTGGTGCCAGTGCACTCTCTGGACTCACTGCACTGCATCCCCAGTGGTGACAGTGCACTCACTGGACTTGACGGGGTGCATCCCAAGTGGTGCCAGTGCACTCTCTGGAGTCACCGGGGTGCATCCCCAGAGGTGCCAGTGCACTCTCTGGACTCACTGCACTACATCCCCAGTGGTGCCAGTTCACTCTCTGGACTCACGGAACTGAATCCCCAGTGGTGCCAGTGCACTCTCTGGACTCACTGCACTGCATCCCCAGTGGTGCCAGTGCACTCACTGGACTCACTGCATTGCATCCCCAGTGGTGCCAGTGCACTCTCAGGACTCACTGCAGTGCATCCCCTGTGGTGCCATTGCACTCTCAGGACTCACTGCACTGCATCCCCAGTGGTGCCAGTGCACTCTCTGGACTCACTGCACTGCATCCCCAGTGGTGCCTGTGAAGTCTCTGGTCTAATTGCACTGCATCCCCAGTGGTGCCAGTGCACTCTCTGGACTCACTGCACTGCATCCCCATTGGTGACAGTGCACTCTCTGGACTCACTGCACTGCATCCCCAGTGGTGCCAGTTCACTCTCTGGACTCACTGCAGTGCATCCCCAGTAGTGCCAGTGTACTCTCTGGACTCACTGTACTGCATCCCCATTGGTGCCTGTGAAATCTCTTGACTCACTGCAGTGCATCCCCAGTGGTGTCAGTGCAATCTCAGGACTCACAATAGTGCAGCTCCAGTTGGTGCCAGTGCACTCTCTGCACTCTCTGCACTGCATCCCCAGTGGTGCCAGTGCACTCTCTGGTCTCAGTGCACTGCATCCCCAGAGGTGCCAGTGCACTCTCTGGACTCACTGCAGTGCATCCCCTGTGGTGCCATTGCACTCTCAGGACTCACTGCACTGCATCCCCAGTGGTGCCAGTGCACTCTCTGGTCTCACTGCAGTGCATCCCCAGTGGTGCCAGTGGCTCTCTGGACTCACTGCAGTCCATCCCCAGTGGTGCCAGTGCACTCTCTGGACTCACTGCAGTGCATCCCCAATCGTACCAGTGCACTCTCTGGACTCACTGCACTGCATCCCCAGTGGTGCCACTGCAACCTCTGGTCTCACTGCAGTGCATCCCCAGTGGTGCCAGTGCACTCTCTGGACTCACTGCACTGCATCCCCAGTGGTACCAGTGCACTCTCTGGACTCAGTGCACTGCATCCCCAGTGGTGCCAGTGCACTCTCTGGACTCACTGCACTGCATCCCCAGTGGTGACAGTGCACTCTCTGGACTTGCCGGGGTGCATCCCCAGTGGTGCCAGTGCACTCTCTGGAGTCACCGGGGTGCATCCCCAGAGGTGCCAGTGCACTCTCTGGACTCACTGCACTACATCCCCAGTGGTGCCAGTCCACTCTCTGGACTCACTGCATTGCATCCCCAGTGTTGCCAGTGTACTCTCTGGACTCACTGCAGTGCATCCCCAGTGGTGCCAGTGCAGTCTCTGGACTCACTGCACTGCATCCCCAGTGGTGCCAGTGCACTCTCTGGACTCACCGGGGTGCATCACCAGTGGTGCCAGTGCACTCTCTGGACTCACTGCACTGCATTCCCAGTGGTGCCACTGCACTCTATGGACTCAGTGCGCTGCATCCCCAGTGGTGCCAGTGCACTCTCTGGACTTGCCGGGGTGCATCCCCAGTGGTGCCAGTGCACTCTCTGGACTCACTGCATTGCATCCGCAGTGGTGCCAGTGCACTCTCTGGACTCACTGCAGTGCATCCCCAGTGGTGCCAGTGCACTCTCTGGACTCATTGCAGTGCATCCCCAGTGGTGCCAGTGCACTCTCTGGACTCACTGCACTGCATCCCCAGTGGTGCCACTGCAACCTCTGGTCTCACTGCAGTGCATCCCCAGTGGTGCCAGTGCACTCTCTGGACTCACTGCAGTGCATCCCCAGTGGTACCAGTGCCCTCTCTGGACTCACTGCACTGCATCCCCAGTGGTGCCAGTGCACTCTCTGGACTCACTGCACTGCATCCCCAGTGGTGCCAGTGCACTCTCTGGACTCACTGCACTGCATCCCCAGTGGTGACAGTGCACTCACTGGACTTGACGGGGTGCATCCCAAGTGGTGCCAGTGCACTCTCTGGAGTCACCGGGGTGCATCCCCAGAGGTGCCAGTGCACTCTCTGGACTCACTGCACTACATCCCCAGTGGTGCCAGTTCACTCTCTGGACTCACGGAACTGAATCCCCAGTGGTGCCAGTGCACTCTCTGGACTCACTGTACTGCATCCCTTGTGGTGCCTGTGAAGTCTCTGGACTCACTGCACTACATCCCCAGTGGTGCCAGTCCACTCTCTGGACTCACTGCATTGCATCCCCAGTGTTGCCAGTGTACTCTCTGGACTCACTGCAGTGCATCCCCAGTGGTGCCAGTGCACTCTCTGGACTCACTGCAGTGCATCCCCAGTGGTGCCAGTGCACTCTCTGGACTCACCGGGGTGCATCACCAGTGGTGCCAGTGCACTCTCTGGACTCACTGCACTGCATCCCCAGTGGTGCCACTGCACTCTATGGACTCAGTGCGCTGCATCCCCAGTGGTGCCAGTGCACTCTCTGGACTTGCCGGGGTGCATCCCCAGTGGTGCCAGTGCACTCTCTGGACTCACTGCATTGCATCCGCAGTGGTGCCAGTGCACTCTCTGGACTCACTGCAGTGCATCCCCAGTGGTGCCAGTGCACTCTCTGGACTCATTGCAGTGCATCCCCAGTGGTGCCAGTGCACTCTCTGGACTCACTGCACTGCATCCCCAGTGGTGCCACTGCAACCTCTGGTCTCACTGCAGTGCATCCCCAGTGGTGCCAGTGCACTCTCTGGACTCACTGCAGTGCATCCCCAGTGGTACCAGTGCACTCTCTGGACTCACTGCACTGCATCCCCAGTGGTGCCAGTGCACTCTCTGGACTCACTGCACTGCATCCCCAGTGGTGCCAGTGCACTCTCTGGACTCACTGCACTGCATCCCCAGTGGTGACAGTGCACTCACTGGACTTGACGGGGTGCATCCCAAGTGGTGCCAGTGCACTCTCTGGAGTCACCGGGGTGCATCCCCAGAGGTGCCAGTGCACTCTCTGGACTCACTGCACTACATCCCCAGTGGTGCCAGTTCACTCTCTGGACTCACGGAACTGAATCCCCAGTGGTGCCAGTGCACTCTCTGGACTCACTGTACTGCATCCCTTGTGGTGCCTGTGAAGTCTCTGGACTCACTGCAGTGCATCCCCAGTGGTGCCAGTGCAATCTCAGGGCTCACAGCAGTGCAGCTCCAGTTGGTGCCAGTGCACTCTCTGGACTCACTGCACTGCATCCCCAGTGGTGCCAGTGCACTCACTGGACTCACTGCATTGCATCCCCAGTGGTGCCAGTGCACTCTCAGGACTCACTGCAGTGCATCCCCTGTGGTGCCATTGCACTCTCAGGACTCACTGCACTGCATCCCCAGTGGTGCCAGTGCACTCTCTGGACTCACTGCACTGCATCCCCAGTGGTGCCTGTGAAGTCTCTGGTCTCACTGCACTGCATCCCCAGTGGTGCCAGTGCACTCTCTGGACTCACTGCACTGCATCCCCATTGGTGACAGTGCACTCTCTGGACTCACTGCACTGCATCCCCAGTGGTGCCAGTTCACTCTCTGGACTCACTGCAGTGCATCCCCAGTGGTGCCAGTGGCTCTCTGGACTCATTGCACTGCATCACCAGTGGTGCCAGTGAACTCTCTGGACTCACTGCAGTGCATCCCCAGTGGTGCCAGTGCACTCTCTGGACTCATTGCAGTGCATCCCCAGTGGTGCCAGTGCACTCTCTGGACTCACTGCACTGCATCCCCAGTGGTGCCACTGCAACCTCTGGTCTCACTGCAGTGCATCCCCAGTGGTGCCAGTGCACTCTCTGGACTCACTGCAGTGCATCCCCAGTGGTACCAGTGCACTCTCTGGACTCACTGCACTGCATCCCCAGTGGTGCCAGTGCACTCTCTGGACTCACTGCACTGCATCCCCAGTGGTGCCAGTGCACTCTCTGGACTCACTGCACTGCATCCCCAGTGGTGACAGTGCACTCACTGGACTTGACGGGGTGCATCCCCAGTGGTGCCAGTGCACTCTCTGGAGTCACCGGGGTGCATCCCCAGAGGTGCCAGTGCACTCTCTGGACTCACTGCACTACATCCCCAGAGGTGCCAGTTCACTCTCTGGACTCACGGTACTGAATCCCCAGTGGTGCCAGTGCACTCTCTGGACTCACTGTACTGCATCCCCAGTGGTGCCTGTGAAGTCTCTGGACTCACTGCAGTGCATCCCCAGTGGTGCCAGTGCAATCTCAGGACTCACAGCAGTGCAGCTCCAGTTGGTGCCAGTGCACTCTCTGGACTCACTGCACTGCATCCCCAGTGGTGCCAGTGCACTCTCTGGACTCACTGCATTGCATCCCCAGTGGTGCCAGTGCACTCTCAGGACTCACTGCAGTGCATCACCTGTCGTGCCATTGCACTCTCAGGACTCACTGCACTGCATCCCCAGTGGTGCCAGTGCACTCTCTGGACTCACTGCACTGCATCCCCAGTGGTGCCTGTGAAGTCTCTGGTCTCACTGCACTGCATCCCCAGTGGTGCCAGTGCACTCTCTGGACTCACTGCACTGCATCCCCATTGGTGACAGTGCCCTCTCTGGACTCACTGCACTGCATCCCCAGTGGTGCCAGTTCACTCTCTGGACTCACTGCAGTGCATCCCCAGTGGTGCCAGTGGCTCTCTGGACTCATTGCACTGCATCACCAGTGGTGCCAGTGAACTCTCTGGACTCACTGCAGTTCATCCACAGTGGTGCCAGTTCACTCTCTGGACTCACTGCACTGAATCACCAGTGGTGCCAGTGCACTCTCTGGACTCACTGCACTGCATCCCCAATGGTGCCACTGCACTCTCTGGACTCACTGCACTGCATCCCCAGTGGTGACAGTGCACTCTCTGGACTCACTGCACTGCATCACCAGTGGTGCCAGTGCACTCTGTGGACTCACTGAACTGCATCCCCAGTGGTGCCAGTGCACTCTCTGGACTCACTGCACTGCATCCCCAAGGTGCCAGTGCACTCTCTGGACTCACGGCAGTGCATCCCCTGTGGTGCCAGTGCACTCTCTGGACTCACGGCAGTGCATCCCCAGTGGTGCCAGTGCACTCTCTGGACTCACTGCACTGCATCCCCACTGGTGCCAGTGCACTCTCTGGACTTGCCGGGGTGCATCCCCAGTAGTGCCAGTGCAGTCTCTGTGTTAGTGTTGGGGAGAATCGAATGGATGTTTTACTAATGTCTCTTAGGTAATGGGACCTACAGTATAATTAAGCATTGCCAAATGTACTTACATTATCAATTAATCTATGTATACTGGATACTTAGGGAGTACATTGAACAATCAAAAGAATCATTGAAGGGGAACCTTGGGAGGGAACAGGTACAACCTGACCTTGGATAAGGGCCTGGAAATGATGAAATGAGTTGAAGCAGAACCAAGAAGCGGAGGGAGCATGCGTCGAGTAAGAAAGGTGAAAAGTTTAGCGGAGAGGAAGACTCCTTACTTCATCTGGACGACCACCTGGACGACCACCAGAGTGCGCCACGCATGTGCAAAGGGGAGGGGAGCTAATTAGAATGAAAAGCGAGGCTGCTGTTCCAACCTGTAATGAATATGTATACCTGACGCAATATTGTATGTATAAATAACGGCTGGGAAGTAACGGGACTTGAAGCCAGATTTGGGCACCTGCCCCGGCTTCCAGCGCTGAATAAAGCACCTTCATATAATCACTTGGTGATTATGTGGTTGCTAGGCTAACATCTGGACTCACTGCAGTGCATCCCCAGTGGTGCCAGTCCACTCTCTGGACTCACTGCAGTGCATCCCCAGTGGTGCCAGTGCACTCTCTGGACTCACTGCAGTGCATCCCCAGTGGTGCCAGTGCACTCTCTGGACTCACTGCACTGCATCCCCAGTGGTGCCAGTGCACTCTCTGGACTCACTGCGCTGCATCCCCAGTGGTGCCAGTGCACTCTCTGGACTCAGTGCGCTGCATCCCCAGTGGTGCCAGTGCACTCTCTGGACTTGCCGGGGTGCATCCCCAGTGGTGCCAGTGCACTCTCTGGACTCACTGCATTGCATCCGCAGTGGTGCCAGTGCACTCTCTGGACTCACTGCAGTGCATCCCCAGTGGTGCCAGTGCACTCTCTGGACTCATTGCAGTGCATCCCCAATCGTACCAGTGCACTCTCTGGACTCACTGCACTGCACCCCCAGTGGTGCCACTGCAACCTCTGGTCTCACTGCAGTGCATCCCCAGTGGTGCCAGTGCACTCTCTGGACTCACTGCAGTGCATCCCCAGTGGTACCAGTGAAGTCTCTGGTCTAATTGCACTGCATCCCCAGTGGTGCCAGTGCACTCTCTGGACTCACTGCACTGCATCCCCATTGGTGACAGTGTACTCTCTGGACTCACTGCACTGCATCCCCAGTGGTGCCAGTTCACTCTCTGGACTCACTGCAGTGCATCCCCAGTAGTGCCAGTGTACTCTCTGGACTCACTGTACTGCATCCCCATTGGTGCCTGTGAAATCTCTTGACTCACTGCAGTGCATCCCCAGTGGTGTCAGTGCAATCTCAGGACTCACAATAGTGCAGCTCCAGTTGGTGCCAGTGCACTCTCTGCACTCTCTGCACTGCATCCCCAGTGGTGCCAGTGCACTCTCTGGTCTCAGTGCACTGCATCCCCAGAGGTGCCAGTGCACTCTCTGGACTCACTGCAGTGCATCCCCTGTGGTGCCATTGCACTCTCAGGACTCACTGCACTGCATCCCCAGTGGTGCCAGTGCACTCTCTGGTCTCACTGCAGTGCATCCCCAGTGGTGCCAGTGGCTCTCTGGACTCACTGCAGTCCATCCCCAGTGGTGCCAGTGCACTCTCTGGACTCACTGCAGTGCATCCCCAATCGTACCAGTGCACTCTCTGGACTCACTGCACTGCATCCCCAGTGGTGCCACTGCAACCTCTGGTCTCACTGCAGTGCATCCCCAGTGGTGCCAGTGCACTCTCTGGACTCACTGCACTGCATCCCCAGTGGTACCAGTGCACTCTCTGGACTCAGTGCACTGCATCCCCAGTGGTGCCAGTGCACTCTCTGGACTCACTGCACTGCATCCCCAGTGGTGACAGTGCACTCTCTGGACTTGCCGGGGTGCATCCCCAGTGGTGCCAGTGCACTCTCTGGA
The DNA here is from genome assembly GCF_964034855.1 of Anser brachyrhynchus. Taxonomy (NCBI): domain Eukaryota; kingdom Metazoa; phylum Chordata; class Aves; order Anseriformes; family Anatidae; genus Anser; species Anser brachyrhynchus. Next base: position 20,814,397 of record NC_137709.1, read on the forward strand.
GTCACCGGGGTGCATCCCCAGAGGTGCCAGTGCACTCTCTGGACTCACTGCACTACATCCCCAGTGGTGCCAGTCCACTCTCTGGACTCACTGCATTGCATCCCCAGTGTTGCCAGTGTACTCTCTGGACTCACTGCAGTGCATCCCCAGTGGTGCCAGTGCACTCTCTGGACTCACTGCAGTGCATCCCCAGTGGTGCCAGTGCACTCTCTGGACTCACCGGGGTGCATCACCAGTGGTGCCAGTGCAATCTCTGGACTCACTGCACTGCATTCCCAGTGGTGCCACTGCACTCTATGGACTCAGTGCGCTGCATCCCCAGTGGTGCCAGTGCACTCTCTGGACTTGCCGGGGTGCATCCCCAGTGGTGCCAGTGCACTCTCTGGACTCACTGCATTGCATCCGCAGTGGTGCCAGTGCACTCTCTGGACTCACTGCAGTGCATCCCCAGTGGTGCCAGTGCACTCTCTGGACTCATTGCAGTGCATCCCCAGTGGTGCCAGTGCACTCTCTGGACTCACTGCACTGCATCCCCAGTGGTGCCACTGCAACCTCTGGTCTCACTGCAGTGCATCCCCAGTGGTGCCAGTGCACTCTCTGGACTCACTGCAGTGCATCCCCAGTGGTACCAGTGCCCTCTCTGGACTCACTGCACTGCATCCCCAGTGGTGCCAGTGCACTCTCTGGACTCACTGCACTGCATCCCCAGTGGTGCCAGTGCACTCTCTGGACTCACTGCACTGCATCCCCAGTGGTGACAGTGCACTCACTGGACTTGACGGGGTGCATCCCAAGTGGTGCCAGTGCACTCTCTGGAGTCACCGGGGTGCATCCCCAGAGGTGCCAGTGCACTCTCTGGACTCACTGCACTACATCCCCAGTGGTGCCAGTTCACTCTCTGGACTCACGGAACTGAATCCCCAGTGGTGCCAGTGCACTCTCTGGACTCACTGTACTGCATCCCTTGTGGTGCCTGTGAAGTCTCTGGACTCACTGCACTACATCCCCAGTGGTGCCAGTCCACTCTCTGGACTCACTGCATTGCATCCCCAGTGTTGCCAGTGTACTCTCTGGACTCACTGCAGTGCATCCCCAGTGGTGCCAGTGCACTCTCTGGACTCACTGCAGTGCATCCCCAGTGGTGCCAGTGCACTCTCTGGACTCACCGGGGTGCATCACCAGTGGTGCCAGTGCACTCTCTGGACTCACTGCACTGCATCCCCAGTGGTGCCACTGCACTCTATGGACTCAGTGCGCTGCATCCCCAGTGGTGCCAGTGCACTCTCTGGACTTGCCGGGGTGCATCCCCAGTGGTGCCAGTGCACTCTCTGGACTCACTGCATTGCATCCGCAGTGGTGCCAGTGCACTCTCTGGACTCACTGCAGTGCATCCCCAGTGGTGCCAGTGCACTCTCTGGACTCATTGCAGTGCATCCCCAGTGGTGCCAGTGCACTCTCTGGACTCACTGCACTGCATCCCCAGTGGTGCCACTGCAACCTCTGGTCTCACTGCAGTGCATCCCCAGTGGTGCCAGTGCACTCTCTGGACTCACTGCAGTGCATCCCCAGTGGTACCAGTGCACTCTCTGGACTCACTGCACTGCATCCCCAGTGGTGCCAGTGCACTCTCTGGACTCACTGCACTGCATCCCCAGTGGTGCCAGTGCACTCTCTGGACTCACTGCACTGCATCCCCAGTGGTGACAGTGCACTCACTGGACTTGACGGGGTGCATCCCAAGTGGTGCCAGTGCACTCTCTGGAGTCACCGGGGTGCATCCCCAGAGGTGCCAGTGCACTCTCTGGACTCACTGCACTACATCCCCAGTGGTGCCAGTTCACTCTCTGGACTCACGGAACTGAATCCCCAGTGGTGCCAGTGCACTCTCTGGACTCACTGTACTGCATCCCTTGTGGTGCCTGTGAAGTCTCTGGACTCACTGCAGTGCATCCCCAGTGGTGCCAGTGCAATCTCAGGGCTCACAGCAGTGCAGCTCCAGTTGGTGCCAGTGCACTCTCTGGACTCACTGCACTGCATCCCCAGTGGTGCCAGTGCACTCACTGGACTCACTGCATTGCATCCCCAGTGGTGCCAGTGCACTCTCAGGACTCACTGCAGTGCATCCCCTGTGGTGCCATTGCACTCTCAGGACTCACTGCACTGCATCCCCAGTGGTGCCAGTGCACTCTCTGGACTCACTGCACTGCATCCCCAGTGGTGCCTGTGAAGTCTCTGGTCTCACTGCACTGCATCCCCAGTGGTGCCAGTGCACTCTCTGGACTCACTGCACTGCATCCCCATTGGTGACAGTGCACTCTCTGGACTCACTGCACTGCATCCCCAGTGGTGCCAGTTCACTCTCTGGACTCACTGCAGTGCATCCCCAGTGGTGCCAGTGGCTCTCTGGACTCATTGCACTGCATCACCAGTGGTGCCAGTGAACTCTCTGGACTCACTGCAGTGCATCCCCAGTGGTGCCAGTGCACTCTCTGGACTCATTGCAGTGCATCCCCAGTGGTGCCAGTGCACTCTCTGGACTCACTGCACTGCATCCCCAGTGGTGCCACTGCAACCTCTGGTCTCACTGCAGTGCATCCCCAGTGGTGCCAGTGCACTCTCTGGACTCACTGCAGTGCATCCCCAGTGGTACCAGTGCACTCTCTGGACTCACTGCACTGCATCCCCAGTGGTGCCAGTGCACTCTCTGGACTCACTGCACTGCATCCCCAGTGGTGCCAGTGCACTCTCTGGACTCACTGCACTGCATCCCCAGTGGTGACAGTGCACTCACTGGACTTGACGGGGTGCATCCCCAGTGGTGCCAGTGCACTCTCTGGAGTCACCGGGGTGCATCCCCAGAGGTGCCAGTGCACTCTCTGGACTCACTGCACTACATCCCCAGAGGTGCCAGTTCACTCTCTGGACTCACGGTACTGAATCCCCAGTGGTGCCAGTGCACTCTCTGGACTCACTGTACTGCATCCCCAGTGGTGCCTGTGAAGTCTCTGGACTCACTGCATTGCATCCCCAGTGGTGCCAGTGCAATCTCAGGACTCACAGCAGTGCAGCTCCAGTTGGTGCCAGTGCACTCTCTGGACTCACTGCACTGCATCCCCAGTGGTGCCAGTGCACTCTCTGGACTCACTGCATTGCATCCCCAGTGGTGCCAGTGCACTCTCAGGACTCACTGCAGTGCATCACCTGTCGTGCCATTGCACTCTCAGGACTCACTGCACTGCATCCCCAGTGGTGCCAGTGCCCTCTGTGGACTCACTGCACTGCATCCCCAGTGGTGCCTGTGAAGTCTCTGGTCTCACTGCACTGCATCCCCAGTGGTGCCAGTGCACTCTCTGGACTCACTGCACTGCATCCCCATTGGTGACAGTGCCCTCTCTGGACTCACTGCACTGCATCCCCAGTGGTGCCAGTTCACTCTCTGGACTCACTGCAGTGCATCCCCAGTGGTGCCAGTGGCTCTCTGGACTCATTGCACTGCATCACCAGTGGTGCCAGTGAACTCTCTGGACTCACTGCAGTTCATCCACAGTGGTGCCAGTTCACTCTCTGGACTCACTGCACTGAATCACCAGTGGTGCCAGTGCACTCTCTGGACTCACTGCACTGCATCCCCAATGGTGCCACTGCACTCTCTGGACTCACTGCACTGCATCCCCAGTGGTGACAGTGCACTCTCTGGACTCACTGCACTGCATCACCAGTGGTGCCAGTGCACTCTGTGGACTCACTGAACTGCATCCCCAGTGGTGCCAGTGCACTCTCTGGACTCACTGCACTGCATCCCCAAGGTGCCAGTGCACTCTCTGGACTCACGGCAGTGCATCCCCTGTGGTGCCAGTGCACTCTCTGGACTCACGGCAGTGCATCCCCAGTGGTGCCAGTGCACTCTCTGGACTCACTGCACTGCATCCCCACTGGTGCCAGTGCACTCTCTGGACTTGCCGGGGTGCATCCCCAGTAGTGCCAGTGCAGTCTCTGTGTTAGTGTTGGGGAGAATCGAATGGATGTTTTACTAATGTCTCTTAGGTAATGGGACCTACACTATAATTAAGCATTGCCAAATGTACTTACATTATCAATTAATCTATGTATACTGGATACTTAGGGAGTACATTGAACAATCAAAAGAATCATTGAAGGGGAACCTTGGGAGGGAACAGGTACAACCTGACCTTGGATAAGGGCCTGGAAATGATGAAATGAGTTGAAGCAGAACCAAGAAGCGGAGGGAGCATGCGTCGAGTAAGAAAGGTGAAAAGTTTAGCGGAGAGGAAGACTCCTTACTTCATCTGGACGACCACCTGGACGACCACCAGAGTGCGCCACGCATGTGCAAAGGGGAGGGGAGCTAATTAGAATGAAAAGCGAGGCTGCTGTTGCAACCTGTAATGAATATGTATACCTGACGCAATATTGTATGTATAAATAACGGCTGGGAAGTAACGGGACTTGAAGCCAGATTTGGGCACCTGCCCCGGCTTCCAGCGCTGAATAAAGCACCTTCATATAATCACTTGGTGATTATGTGGTTGCTAGGCTAACATCTGGACTCACTGCAGTGCATCCCCAGTGGTGCCAGTCCACTCTCTGGACTCACTGCAGTGCATCCCCAGTGGTGCCAGTGCACTCTCTGGACTCACTGCAGTGCATCCCCAGTGGTGCCACTGCACTCTCTGGACTCACTGCACTGCATCCCCAGTGGTGCCAGTGCACTCTCTGGACTCACTGCGCTGCATCCCCAGTGGTGCCAGTGCACTCTCTGGACTCAGTGCGCTGCATCCCCAGTGGTGCCAGTGCACTCTCTGGACTTGCCGGGGTGCATCCCCAGTGGTGCCAGTGCACTCTCTGGACTCACTGCATTGCATCCGCAGTGGTGCCAGTGCACTCTCTGGACTCACTGCAGTGCATCCCCAGTGGTGCCAGTGCACTCTCTGGACTCATTGCAGTGCATCCCCAATCGTACCAGTGCACTCTCTGGACTCACTGCACTGCACCCCCAGTGGTGCCACTGCAACCTCTGGTCTCACTGCAGTGCATCCCCAGTGGTGCCAGTGCACTCTCTGGACTCACTGCAGTGCATCCCCAGTGGTACCAGTGCACTCTCTGGACTAACTGCACTGCATGCCCAGTGGTGCCAGTGCACTCTCTGGACTCACTGCACTACATCCCCAGTGGTGCCAGTGCACTCTCTGGCCTCACTGCACTTCATCCCCAGTGGTGCCAGTGCACTCTCTGGACTTGCCGGGGTGCATCCCCAGTGGTGCCAGTAAACTCTCTGGAGTCACCGGGGTGCATCCCCAGAGGTGCCAGTGCACTCTCTGGACTCACTGCAGTGCATCCCCAGTGGTGCCAGTGCACTCCCTGGACTCACTGCAGTGCATCCATAGTGGTGCCAGTGCACTCTCTGGACTCACTGCAGTGCATCCCCAGTGGTGCCAGTGCACTCTCTGGACTCACTGCACTGCATCCCCAGTCGTGCCAGTGCACTCTCTGGACTCAGTGCGCTGCATCCCCAGTGGTGCCACTGCACTCTCTGGACTTGCCGGGGTGCATCCCCAGTGGTGCCAGTGCACTCTCTGGACTCACTGCACTGCATCCCCAGTGGTGCCAGTGCACTCTCTGCACTCACTGCACTGCATCCCCAATCGTACCAGTGCACTCTCTGGACTCACTGCACTGCATCCCCAGTGGTGCCACTGCAACCACTGGTCTCACTGCAGTGCATCCCCAGTGCTGCCATTGCACTCTCTGGACTCACTGCAGTGCATCCCCAGTGGTACCAGTGCACTCTCTGGACTCACTGCACTGCATCCCCAGTGGTGCCAGTGCACTCTCTGGACTCACTGCACTGCATCCCCAGTGGTGACAGTGCACTCTCTGGACTTGCCGGGGTGCATCCCCAGTGGTGCCAGTGCACTCTCTGGAGTCACCGGGGTGCATCCCCAGAGGTGCCAGTGCACTCTATGGACTCACTGCACTACGTCCCCAATGGTGCCAGTTTACTCTCTGGACTCACTGAACTGAATCCCCAGTAGTGCCAGTGTACTCTCTGGACTCACTGTATTGCATCCCCATTGGTGCCTGTGAAATCTCTTGACTCACTGCAGTGCATCCCCAGTGGTGTCAGTGCAATCTCAGGACTCACAGTAGTGCAGCTCCAGTTGGTGCCAGTGCACTCTCTGCACTCACTGCACTGCATCCCCAGTGGTGCCAGTGCACTCTCTGGTCTCAGTGCACTGCATCCCCAGAGGTGCCAGTGCACTCTCTGGACTCACTGCAGTGCATCCCCTGTGGTGCCATTGCACTCTCAGGACTCACTGCACTGCATCCCCAGTGGTGCCAGTGCACTCTCTGGTCTCACTGCAGTGCATCCCCAGTGGTGCCAGTGGCTCTCTGGACTCACTGCAGTCCATCCCCAGTGGTGCCAGTGCACTCTCTGGACTCACTGCAGTGCATCCCCAATCGTACCAGTGCACTCTCTGGACTCACTGCACTGCATCCCCAGTGGTGCCACTACAACCTCTGGTCTCACTGCACTGCATCCCCAGTGGTGCCAGTGCACTCTCTGGACTCACTGCACTGCATCCCCAGTGGTACCAGTGCACTCTCTGGACTCAGTGCACTGCATCCCCAGTGGTGCCAGTGCACTCTCTGGACTCACTGCACTGCATCCCCAGTGGTGACAGTGCACTCTCTGGAGTCACCGGGGTGCATCCCCAGAGGTGCCAGTGCACTCTCTGGACTCACTGCACTACATCCCCAGTGGTGCCAGTCCACTCTCTGGACTCACTGCATTGCATCCCCAGTGGTGCCAGTGCACTCTCTTAACTCACTGCAGTGCATCCCCAGTGGTGCCAGTGCACTCTCTGGACTCACTGCAGTGCATCCCCAGTGGTGCCAGTGCACTCTCTGGACTCACCGGGGTGCATCACCAGTGGTGCCAGTGCACTCTCTGGACTCACTGCACTGCATCCCCAGTGGTGCCACTGCACTCTATGGACTCAGTGCGCTGCATCCCCAGTGGTGCCAGTGCACTCTCTGGACTTGCCGGGGTGCATCCCCAGTGGTGCCAGTGCACTCTCTGGACTCACTGCATTGCATCCGCAGTGGTGCCAGTGCACTCTCTGGACTCACTGCAGTGCATCCCCAGTGGTGCCAGTGCACTCTCTGGACTCATTGCAGTGCATCCCCAGTGGTGCCAGTGCACTCTCTGGACTCACTGCACTGCATCCCCAGTGGTGCCACTGCAACCTCTGGTCTCACTGCAGTGCATCCCCAGTGGTGCCAGTGCACTCTCTGGACTCACTGCATTGCATCCCCAGTGGTACCAGTGCACTCTCTGGACTCACTGCACTGCATCCCCAGTGGTGCCTGTGCACTCTCTGGACTCACTGCACTGCATCCCCAGTGGTGCCAGTGCACTCTCTGGACTCACTGCACTGCATCCCCAGTGGTGACAGTGCACTCACTGGACTTGACGGGGTGCATCCCAAGTGGTGCAAGTGCACTCTCTGGAGTCACCGGGGTGCATCCCCAGAGGTGCCAGTGCACTCTCTGGACTCACTGCACTACATCCCCAGTGGTGCCAGTTCACTCTCTGGACTTAAGGAACTGAATCTCCAGTGGTGCCAGTGCACTCTCTGGACTCACTGCACTGCATCCCCAGTGGTGCCTGTGAAGTCTCTGGACTCACTGCAGTGCATCCCCAGTGGTGCCAGTGCAATCTCAGGACTCACAGCAGTGCAGCTCCAGTTGGTGCCAGTGCACTCTCTGGACTCACTGCACTGCATCCCCAGTGGTGCCAGTGCACTCACTGGACTCACTGCATTGCATCCCCAGTGGTGCCAGTGCACTCTCAGGACTCACTGCAGTGCATCCCCTGTGGTGCCATTGCACTCTCAGGACTCACTGCACTGCATCCCCAGTGGTGCCAGTGCACTCTCTGGACTCACTGCACTGCATCCCCAGTGGTGCCTGTGAAGTCTCTGGTCTCACTGCACTGCATCCCCAGTGGTGCCAGTGCACTCTCTGGACTCACTGCACTGCATCCCCATTGGTGACAGTGCACTCTCTGGACTCACTGCACTGCATCCCCAGTGGTGCCAGTTCACTCTCTGGACTCACTGCAGTGCATCCCCAGTGGTGCCAGTGGCTCTCTGGACTCATTGCACTGCATCACCAGTGGTGCCAGTGAACTCTCTGGACTCACTGCAGTGCATCCCCAGTGGTGCCAGTGCACTCTCTGGACTCATTGCAGTGCATCCCCAGTGGTGCCAGTGCACTCTCTGGACTCACTGCACTGCATCCCCAGTGGTGCCACTGCAACCTCTGGTCTCACTGCAGTGCATCCCCAGTGGTGCCAGTGCACTCTCTGGACTCACTGCAGTGCATCCCCAGTGGTACCAGTGCACTCTCTGGACTCACTGCACTGCATCCCCAGTGGTGCCAGTGCACTCTCTGGACTCACTGCACTGCATTCCCAGTGGTGCCAGTGCACTCTCTGGACTCACTGCACTGCATCCCCAGTGGTGCCAGTGCACTCTCTGGACTCACTGCACAGCATCCCCAGTGGTGACAGTGCACTCACTGGACTTGACGGGGTGCATCCCCAGTGGTGCCAGTGCACTCTCTGGAGTCACCGGGGTGCATCCCCAGAGGTGCCAGTGCACTCTCTGGACTCACTGCACTACATCCCTAGTGGTGCCAGTTCACTCTCTGGACTCACGGAACTGAATCCCCAGTGGTGCCAGTGCACTCTCTGGACTCACTGTACTGCATCCCCAGTGGTGCCTGTGAAGTCTCTGGACTCACTGCAGTGCATCCCCAGTGGTGCCAGTGCAATCTCAGGACTCACAGCAGTGCAGCTCCAGTTGGTGCCAGTGCACTCTCTGGACTCACTGCACTGCATCCCCAGTGGTGCCAGTGCACTCTCTGGACTCACTGCATTGCATCCCCAGTGGTGCCAGTGCACTCTCAGGACTCACTGCAGTGCATCACCTGTCGTGCCATTGCACTCTCAGGACTCACTGCACTGCATCCCCAGTGGTGCCAGTGCACTCTCTGGACTCACTGCACTGCATCCCCAGTGGTGCCTGTGAAGTCTCTGGTCTCACTGCACTGCATCCCCAGTGGTGCCAGTGCACTCTCTGGACTCACTGCACTGCATCCCCATTGGTGACAGTGCCCTCTCTGGACTCACTGCACTGCATCCCCAGTGGTGCCAGTTCACTCTCTGGACTCACTGCAGTGCATCCCCAGTGGTGCCAGTGGCTCTCTGGACTCATTGCACTGCATCACCAGTGGTGCCAGTGAACTCTCTGGACTCACTGCAGTTCATCCACAGTGGTGCCAGTTCACTCTCTGGACTCACTGCACTGAATCACCAGTGGTGCCAGTGCACTCTCTGGACTCACTGCACTGCATCCCCAGTGGTGCCAATGCACTCTCTGGACTCACTGCACTGCATCCCCAGTGGTGACAGTGCACTCTCTGGACTCACTGCACTGCATCACCAGTGGTGCCAGTGCACTCTGTGGACTCACTGCACTGAATCCCCAGTGGTGCCAGTGCACTCTCTGGACTCACTGCACTGCATCCCCAAGGTGCCAGTGCACTCTCTGGACTCACTGCACTGCATCCCCAGTGGTGCCAGTGCACTCTCTGGACTCACTGCACTGCATCCCCAGTGGTGCCAGTGCACTCTCTGGACTCACTGCACTGCATCCCCAGTGGTGTCACTGCACTCTCTGAAAACACCGGGGTGCAAGCGCAGCGGTGCCAGTGCACTCTCTGCACTCACGGCAGTGCATCCCCTGTGGTGCCAGTGCACTCTGTGGACTCAGTGCACTGCATCCCAGTGGTGCCAGTGCACTCTCTGGACTCACTGCAGTGCATCCCCAGTGGTGCCAGTGCACTCTCTGGACTCAGTGCACTGCATCCCAGTGGTGCCAGTGCACTCTCTGGACTCAGTGCAGTGCATCCCCAGTGGTGCCAGTGCACTCTCTGGACTCACTGCACTGCATCCCCAGTGGTGCCACTGCACTCTATGGACTCAGTGCGCTGCATCCCCAGTGGTGCGAGTGCACTCTCTGGACTTGCCGGGGTGCATCCCCAGTGGTGCCAGTGCACTCTCTGGACTCACTGCATTGCATCCGCAGTGGTGCCAGTGCACTCTCTGGACTCACTGCAGTGCATCCCCAGTGGTGCCAGTGCACTCTCTGGACTCATTGCAGTGCATCCCCAGTGGTGCCAGTGCACTCTCTGGACTCACTGCACTGCATCCCCAGTGGTGCCACTGCAACCTCTGGTCTCACTGCAGTGCATCCCCAGTGGTGCCAGTGCACTCTCTGGACTCACTGCATTGCATCCCCAGTGGTACCAGTGCACTCTCTGGACTCACTGCACTGCATACCCAGTGGTGCCAGTGCACTCTCTGGACTCACTGCACTGCATCCCCAGTGGTGCCAGTGCACTCTCTGGACTCACTGCACTGCATCCCCAGTGGTGACAGTGCACTCACTGGACTTGACGGGGTGCATCCCAAGTGGTGCCAGTGCACTCTCTGGAGTCACCGGGGTGCATCCCCAGAGGTGCCAGTGCACTCTCTGGACTCACTGCACTACATCCCCAGTGGTGCCAGTTCACTCTCTGGACTCACGGAACTGAATCTCCAGTGGTGCCAGTGCACTCTCTGGACTCACTGTACTGCATCCCCAGTGGTGCCTGTGAAGTCTCTGGACTCACTGCAGTGCATCCCCAGTGGTGCCAGTGCAATCTCAGGACTCACAGCAGTGCAGCTCTAGTTGGTGCCAGTGCACTCTCTGGACTCACTGCACTGCATCCCCAGTGGTGCCAGTGCACTCACTGGACTCACTGCATTGCATCCCCAGTGGTGCCAGTGCACTCTCAGGACTCACTGCAGTGCATCCCCTGTGGTGCCATTGCACTCTCAGGACTCACTGCACTGCATCCCCAGTGGTGCCAGTGCACTCTCTGGACTCACTGCACTGCATCCCCAGTGGTGCCTGTGAAGTCTCTGGTCTCACTGCACTGCATCCCCAGTGGTGCCAGTGCACTCTCTGGACTCACTGCACTGCATCCCCATTGGTGACAGTGCACTCTCTGGACTCACTGCACTGCATCCCCAGTGGTGCCAGTTCACTCTCTGGACTCACTGCAGTGCATCCCCAGTGGTGCCAGTGGCTCTCTGGACTCATTGCACTGCATCACCAGTGGTGCCAGTGAACTCTCTGGACTCACTGCAGTGCATCCCCAGTGGTGCCAGTGCACTCTCTGGACTCACTGCAGTGCATCCCCAGTGGTGCCAGTGCACTCTCTGGACTCACTGCACTGCATCCCCAGTGGTGCCACTGCAACCTCTGGTCTCACTGCAGTGCATCCCCAGTGGTGCCAGTGCACTCTCTGGACTCACTGCACTGCATCCCCAGTGGTACCAGTGCACTCTCTGGACTCACTGCACTGCATCCCCAGTGGTGCCAGTGCACTCTCTGGACTCACTGCACTGCATTCCCAGTGGTGCCAGTGCACTCTCTGGACTCACTGCACTGCATCCCCAGTGGTGCCAGTGCACTCTCTGGACTCACTGCACAGCATCCCCAGTGGTGACAGTGCACTCACTGGACTTGACGGGGTGCATCCCCAGTGGTGCCAGTGCACTCTCTGGAGTCACCGGGGTGCATCCCCAGAGGTGCCAGTGCACTCTCTGGACTCACTGCACTACATCCCTAGTGGTGCCAGTTCACTCTCTGGACTCACGGAACTGAATCCCCAGTGGTGCCAGTGCACTCTCTGGACTCACTGTACTGCATCCCCAGTGGTGCCTGTGAAGTCTCTGGACTCACTGCAGTGCATCCCCAGTGGTGCCAGTGCAATCTCAGGACTCACAGCAGTGCAGCTCCAGTTGGTGCCAGTGCACTCTCTGGACTCACTACACTGCATCCCCAGTGGTGCCAGTGCACTCTCTGGACTCACTGCATTGCATCCCCAGTGGTGCCAGTGCACTCTCAGGACTCACTGCAGTGCATCACCTGTCGTGCCATTGCACTCTCTGGACTCACTGCACTGCATCCCCAGTGGTGCCAGTGCACTCTCTGGACTCACTGCACTGCATCCCCAGTGGTGCCTGTGAAGTCTCTGGTCTCACTGCACTGCATCCCCAGTGGTGCCAGTGCACTCTCTGGACTCACTGCACTGCATCCCCATTGGTGACAGTGCCCTCTCTGGACTCACTGCACTGCATCCCCAGTGGTGCCAGTTCACTCTCTGGACTCACTGCAGTGCATCCCCAGTGGTGCCAGTGGCTCTCTGGACTCATTGCACTGCATCACCAGTGGTGCCAGTGAACTCTCTGGACTCACTGCAGTTCATCCACAGTGGTGCCAGTTCACTCTCTGGACTCACTGCACTGAATCACCAGTGGTGCCAGTGCACTCTCTGGACTCACTGCACTGCATCCCCAATGGTGCCACTGCACTCTCTGGACTCACTGCACTGCATCCCCAGTGGTGACAGTGCACTCTCTGGACTCACTGCACTGCATCACCAGTGGTGCCAGTGCACTCTGTGGACTCACTGAACTGCATCCCCAGTGGTGCCAGTGCACTCTCTGGACTCACTGCACTGCATCCCCTGTGGTGCCAGTGCACTCTCTGGACTCACTGCAGTGTATCCCCTGTGGTGCCAGTGCACTCTGAGGACTCAGTGCACTGCATCCCAGTGGTGCCAGTGCACTCTCTGGACTCACTGCACTGCATCCCCAGTGGTGCCAGTGCACTCTCTGGACTCAGTGCACTGCATCCCAGTGGTGCCAGTGCACTCTCTGGACTCAGTGCAGTGCATCCCCAGTGGTGCCAGTGCACTCTCTGGACTCACTGCACTGCATCCCCAGTGGTGCCAGTGCACTCTCTGGACTCACTGCACTGCATCCCCAGTGGTGACAGTGCACTCTCTGGACTTGCCGGGGTGCATCGCCAGTGGTGCCAGTGCACTCTCTGGACTCACTGCAGTGCATCCCCAGTGGTGCCAGTGCACTCTCTGGACTCACTGCACTGCATCCCCAGTGGTGCCAGTGCCCTCTGTGGACTCACTGCACTGCATCCCCAGTGGTGCCAGTGCACTCTCTGGACACACCGCACTGCATCCCCAGTGGTGCCAGTGCACTCTCTGAGCTCACTGCACTCCATCCCCAGTGGTGCCAGTGCACTCTCTGGACTCACTGCACTGCATCCCCAGTGGTGCCAGTGCACTCTCTTTACTCACTGCACTGCATCCCCAGTGGTGCCAGTGCACTCTCTGGACTCACGGTACTGCATCCCCAGTGGTGCCAGTGCACTCTCTGGACTCACTGCACTGCATCCCCAGTGGTGCCAGTGCACTCTCTGGACTCACTGCACTGCATCCCCAGTGGTGCCAGTGCACTCTCTGGACTCACTGCAGTGCATCCCCAGTGGTGCCAGTGCACTCTCTGGACTCACTGCACTGCATCCCCAGTGGTGCCAGTGCACTCTCTGGACTCACTGCACTGCATCCCCAGTGGTGCCAGTGCACTCTCTGGACTTGCTGGGGTGCATCCCCAGTGGTGCCAGTGCAGTCTCTGTGTTAGTGTTGGGGAGAATCGAATGGATGTTTTACTAATGTCTCTTAGGTAATGGGACCTACAGTATAATTAAGCATTGCCAAATGTACTTACATTATCAATTAATCTATGTATACTGGATACTTAGGGAGTACATTGAACAATCAAAAGAATCATTGAAGGGGAACCTTGGGAGGGAACAGGTACAACCTGACCTTGGATAAGGGCCTGGAAATGATGAAATGAGTTGAAGCAGAACCAAGAAGCGGAGGGAGCATGCGTCGAGTAAGAAAGGTGAAAAGTTTAGCGGAGAGGAAGACTCCTTACTTCATCTGGACGGCCACCTGGACGACCACCAGAGTGCGCCACGCATGTGCAAAGGGGAGGGGAGCTAATTAGAATGAAAAGCGAGGCTGCTGTTGCAACCTGTAATGAATATGTATACCTGAAGCAATATTGTATGTATAAATAACGGCTGGGAAGTAACGGGACTTGAAGCCAGATTTGGGCACCTGCCCCGGCTTCCAGCGCTGAATAAAGCACCTTCATATAATCACTTGGTGATTATGTGGTTGCTAGGCTAACATCTGGACTCACTGCAGTGCATCCCCAGTGGTGCCAGTGCACTCTCTGGACTCACTGCAGTGCATCCCCAGTGGTGCCAGTGCACTCTCTGGACTCACTGCAGTGCATCCCCAGTGGTGCCAGTGCACTCTCTGGACTCACTGCAGTGCATCCCCAGTGGTGCCAGTGCACTCTCTGGACTCACTGCACTGCATCCCCAGTGGTGCCAGTGCACTCTCTGGACTCACCGGGGTGCATCCCCAGTGGTGCCAGTGCACTCTCTGGACTCACTGCACTGCATCCCCAGTGGTGCCAGTGCACTCTCTGGACTCAGTGCGCTGCATCCCCAGTGGTGCCAGTGCACTCTCTGGACTTGCCGGGGTGCATCCCCAGTGGTGCCAGTGCACTCTCTGGACTCACTGCATTGCATCCGCAGTGGTGCCAGTGCACTCTCTGGACTCACTGCAGTGCATCCCCAGTGGTGCCAGTGCACTCTCTGGACTCATTGCAGTGCATCCCCAGTCGTACCAGTGCACTCTCTGGACTCACTGCACTGCATCCCCAGTGGTGCCAGTGCACTCTCTGGACTCACTGCACTGCATCCCCAGTGGTGCCAGTGCACTCTCTGGACTCACTGCAGTGCATCCCCAGTGGTACCAGTGCACTCTCTGGACTCACTGCACTGCATCCCCACTGGTGCCAGTGCACTCTCTGGACTCACTGCACTGCATCCCCAGTGGTGCCAGTGCACTCTCTGGACTCACTGCACTTCATCCCCAGTGGTGCGAGTGCACTCTCTGGACTTGCCGGGGTGCATCCCCAGTGGTGCCAGTGCACTCTCTGGAGTCACCGGGGTGCATCCCCAGAGGTGCCAGTGCACTCTCTGGACTCACTGCACTACATCCCCAGTGGTGCCAGTTCACTCTCTGGACGCATGGAACTGAATCCCCAGTGGTTCCAGTGCACTCTCTGGACTCACTGTACTGCATCCCCAGTGGTGCCTGTGAAGTCTCTGGACTCACTGCAGTGCATCCCCAGTGGTGCCAGTGCAATCTCAGGACTCACAGCAGTGCAGCTCCAGTTGGTGTCAGTGCACTCTCTGGACTCACTGCACTGCATCCCCAGTGGTGCCAGTGCACTCTCTGGACTCACTGCATTGCATCACCAGTGGAGCCAGTGCACTCTCTGGACTCACTGCACTGCATCCCCAGTGGTGCCAGTGCACTCTCTGAAAACACCGGGGTGCAACCGCAGCGGTGCCAGTGCACTCTCTGGACTCAGTGCACTGCATCCCAGTGGTGCCAGTACACTCTCTGGACTCACTGCAGTGCATCCCCAGTGGTGCCAGTGCACTCTCTGGACTCACTGCACTGCATCCCAGTGGTGCCAGTGCACTCTCTGGACTCACTGCACTGCATCACCATTGGTGCCAGTGCACTCTCTGGACTCACTGCACTGCATCCCCAGTGGTGCCAGTGCACTCTCTGGACTCACTGCACTGCATCCCAATGGTGCCAGTGCACTCTCTGGACTCACTGCAGTGCAACACCAATGGTGCCAGTGCATTCTCTTTACTCACTGCACTGCATCCCCACTGGTGCCAGTGCACTCTCTGGACTCACTGCACTGCATCCCAATGGTGCCAGTGCACTCTCTGGACTCACTGCAGTGCATCCCCAGTGGTGCCAGTGCACTCTCTGGACTCACGGCAGTGCATCCCCAGTGGTGCCAGTGCACTCTCTGGACTCACGGCAGTGCATCCCCAGTGGTGCCAGTGCACTCTCTGGACTCACCGGGGTGCATCCCCAGTGGTGCCAGTGCACTCTCTGGACTCACCGGGGTGCATCCCCAGTGGTGCCAGTGCACTCTCTGGACTCACTGCACTGCATCCCCAGTGGTGCCAGTGCACTCTCTGGACTCACTGCATTCCCAGTGGTGCCAGGGCACTCTCTGGACTCACTGCAGTGCATCCCAGTGGTGCCTGTGAAATCTCTGGACTCACTGCAGTGCATCCCCAGTGGTGCCAGTGCACTCTTTGGACTCACTGCACTGCATCCCCAGTGGTGCCACCGTACTCTCTGGACTCAGTGCACTGCATTCCCATTGGTGCCAGTGCCCTCTGTGGACTCACTGGACTACATCCCCAGTGGTGCCAGTGAACTCTCTGGACTCACTGCACTGCATCCCCAGTGGTGCCAGTGCACTCTCTGGACTCACTGCAGTGCATCCCCAGTGGTGCCAGTGCCCTCTGTGGACTCACTGCACTGCATCCCCAGTGGTGCCAGTGCACTCTCTGGACTCAGTGCACTGCATCCCCAGTGGTGCCAGTGCACTCTCTGGACTCACTGCAGTGCATCCCCAGTGGTGCCAGTGCACTCTCAGGAGTCACTGCGCTGCATCCCCAGTCGTTCCAGTGCACTCTCTTGACTCACTGCACTGCATCCCCAGTGGTGCCAGTGCACTCTCTGGACTCACTGCACTGCATCCCCAGTGGTGCCAGTGCACTCTCTGGACTCACTGCAGTGCATCCCCAGTGGTGCCAGTGCACTCTCTGGACTCACGGCAGTGCATCCCCAGTGGTGCCAGTGCACTCTCTGGACTCACTTCACTGCATCCCCAGTGGTGCCAGTGCACTCTCTGGACTCACTGCACTGCATCCCCAGTGGTGCCAGTGCACTCTCTGGACTTGCCGGGGTGCATCCCCAGTGGTGCCAGTGCAGTCTCTGTGTTAGTGTTGGGGAGAATCGAATGGATGTTTTACTAATGTCTCTTAGGTAATGGGACTTACAGTATAATTAAGCATTGCCAAATGTACTTACATTATCAATTAATCTATGTATACTGGATACTTAGGGAGTACATTGAACAATCAAAAGGATCATTGAAGGGGAACCTTGGGAGGGAACAGGTACAACCTGACCTTGGATAAGGGCCTGGAAATGATGAAATGAGTTGAAGCAGAACGAAGAAGCGGAGGGAGCATGCGTCGAGTAAGAAAGGTGAAAAGTTTAGCGGAGAGGAAGACTCCTTACTTCATCTGGACGACCACCTGGACGACCACCAGAGTGCGCCACGCATGTGCAAAGGGGAGGGGAGCTAATTAGAATGAAAAGCGAGGCTGCTGTTGCAACCTGTAATGAATATGTATACATGACGCAATATTGTATGTATAAATAACGGCTGGGAAGTAACGGGACTTGAAGCCAGATTTGGGCACCTGCCCCGGCTTCCAGCGCTGAATAAAGCACCTTCATATAATCACTTGGTGATTATGTGGTTGCTAGGCTAACATCTGGACTCACTGCAGTGCATCCCCAGTGGTGCCAGTCCACTCTCTGGACTCACTGCAGTGCATCCCCAGTGGTGCCAGTGCACTCTCTGGACTCACTGCAGTGCATCCCCAGTGGTGCCAGTGCACTCCCTGGACTCACTGCAGTGCATCCCCAGTGGTGCCAGTGCACTCTCTGGACTCACTGCACTGCATCCCCAGTAGTGCCAGTGCACTCTCTGGACTCACTGCAGTGCATCCCCAGTGGTGCCAGTGCACTCTCTGGACTTGCCGGGGTTCATCCCCAGTGGTGCCAGTGCACTCTCTGGACTCACTGCATTGCATCCGCAGTGGTGCCAGTGCACTCTCTGGACTCACTGCAGTGCATCCCCAGTGGTGCCAGTGCACTCTCTGGACTCATTGCAGTGCATCCCCAATCGTACCAGTGCACTCTCTTGACTCACTGCACTGCATCCCCACTGGTGCCAGTGCACTCTCTGGACTCACTGCACTGCATCCCCAGTGGTGCCAGTGCACTCTCTGGACTCACTGCACTTCATCCCCATTGCTGACAGTGCACTCTCTGGACTTGCCGGGGTGCATCCCCAGCGGTGCCAGTGCACTCTCTGGAGTTACCGGGGTGCATCCCCAGAGGGGCCAGTGCACTCTCTGGAGTCACTGCAGTGAATCCCCAGTGGTGCCAGTGCACTCCCTGGACTCACCGGGGTGCATCCCCAGTGGTGCCAGTGCACTCTCTGGACTCAGTGCGCTGCATCCCCAGTGGTGCCAGTGCACTCTCTGGACTTGCCGGGGTGCATCCCCAGTGGTGCCACTGCAACCTCTGGTCTCACTGCAGTGCATCCCCAGTGGTGCCAGTGCACTCTCTGGACTCACTGCAGTGCATCCCCAGTGGTACCAGTGCACTCTCTGGACTCAGTGCACTGCATCCCCAGTGGTGCCAGTGCACTCTCTGGACTCACTGCACTGCATCCCCAGTGGTGACAGTGCACTCTCTGGACTTGCCGGGGTGCATCCCCAGTGGTGCCAGTGCACTCTCTGGAGTCACCGGGGTGCATCCCCAGAGGTGCCAGTGCACTCTCTGGACTCACTGAACTGAATCCCCAGTAGTGCCAGTGTACTCTCTGGACTCACTGTACTGCATCCCTATTGGTGCCTGTGAAATCTCTTGACTCACTGCACTGCATCCCCAGTGGTGCCAGTGCACTCTCTGGTCTCACTGCACTGCATCCCCAGTGGTGCCAGTGCACTCTCTGGACTCACTGTACTGCATCCCCAGTGGTGCCAGTTGACTCTCTGGACTCACTGCACTGCTCCAGCCGCGGCATCCGCTCCAGCCGCCTCAGCCGCTCCAGCCGCGGTAGCCCCTCCAGCCGCGGCAGACGATCTAGACGCTCCAGCCGCCGCAGCCGCTCCAGCCTCGGCATCCGCTCCAGCCTCGGCAGCCGCGGAAGCCGCTCCAGCCGCGGCAGCCGCTAAAGCCGCTACCGAGTGGAGCGGCTGCCACGGCCGGAGCGGCTGCCGCGTCTGCCGCGGCTGGAGCGGCTGCCGCTGCTGGACCGGCTGGAGCGCCTGCCGCGGTTGGAGCGGCTGCCGCGGCTGGACCGGATGCCGCGGCTGGAGCGCCTGCCGCGGTTGGAGCGGCTACCGCGGTTGGAGCGGCTGCCGCGTCTGCCGCGGCTGGAGCGCCTGCCGCGGTTGGAGCGGCTGCCGCGGCTGGACCGGCTGCCGCGGCTGCCGCGGATGGAGCGGCTGGAGCGGCTGCCGAGGCTGGAGTGGCTAACGCGGCTGGAGCGGTTGCCGCGGCTCGAGCAGTACAGTGCGTCCAGAGAGTGCACTGGCACCTTGGGGATGCAGTGCAGTGAGTCCAGAGAGTGCACTGGCGCCACTGGGGATGCACTGCAGTGAGTCCAGAGAGCGCACTGGCACCACTGGGGATGCTGTGCAGTGAGTCCAGAGAGTGCACTGGCACCACTGGGGATGCAGTGAAGTGAGTCCAGAGAGTGCACTGGCACCACTGGGGATGCACTGCAGTGAGTCCAGGGAGTTCACTGGCACCACTGGGGATGCACTGCAGTGAGTCCAGAGAGTGCACTGGCACCACTGGGATGCAGTGCAATGAGTCCACAGAGTGCACTGGCACCACTGGGGATGCAGTGCCGTGAGTGCAGAGAGTGAACTGGCACCGCTGCGGTTGCACCCCGGTGTTTTCAGAGAGTGCAGTGGCACCACTGGGGATGCAGTGCAGTGAGTCCAGAGAGTGCACTGGCACCACAGGGGATGCAGTGCAGTGAGTCCAGAGATTGCACTGGCACCACTGGGGATGCACTGCAGTGAGTCCAGAGAGTGCTCTGGCACCACTGGGGATGCAGTGCAGTGAGTCGAGAGAGTGCACTGGCACGTTGGGCATGCAGTGCAGTGAGTCCAGAGAGTGCACTGGCACCATTGGGATGCACTACAGTGAGTCCAGAGAGTGCAGTGGCACCATTGGGGATGCAGTGCAGTGAGTCCAGAGAGTGCACTGGCACCACTGGTGATGCAGTGCAATGAGTACAGAGAGCCACTGGCACTTCTGGGGATGCACTGCAGTGAGTCCAGAGAGTGAACTGGCACCACTGTGGATGCAGTGCACTGAGTCCAGAGAGGGCACTGTCAGCAATGGGGATGCAGTGCAATGAGTCCAGAGAGTGCACTGGCACTACTGAGAATCTCACTGCAGTGAGAATGTATCTGAATCCCTTGTGGTGCCAGTGCACTCTCTGGACTCACTGAACTGCATCCCCAGTGGTGCCAGTGCACTCTCTGGACTCACTGCACTGCTCCAGCCGCGGCATCCGCTCCAGCCGCCTCAGCCGCTCCAGCCGCGGTAGCCCCTCCAGGCGCGGCAGACGCTATAGACGCTCCAGCCGCCGCAGCCGCTCCAGCCGCGTGTGCCGCTCCAGCCGCGGAAGCCGCGGCAGCCGCTCCAGCCGCGGCAGCCGCGAAAGCCGCTACCGAGTGGAGCGGCTGCCACGGCTGGAGCGGCTGCCGCGGTTGGAGCGGCTGCCGCGGCTGGAGCGGCTGCCGCGGCTGCCGCGGCTGGAGCGCCTGCCGCGGTTGGAGCGGCTGCCGCGGCTGGAGCGGCTTGAGCGTCTGCCGCGTATGCCGCGGATGGAGCGGCTGCCGCGGCTGGACCGCCTACCGCGGATGACGCGGCTGGAGCGGCTGGAGCGGCTGTCGAGGCTGGAGGGGCTAACGCGGCTGGAGCGGCTGCCGCGGCTCGAGCAGTACAGTGAGTCCAGAGAGTGCACTGGCACCACTGGGGATGCAGTGCAGTGAGTCCAGAGAGTGCAATGGCACCACTGGGGGTGCAGTGCAGTGAGTCCAGAGAGTGCACTGGCACCAACTGGAGATGCACTGCTGTGAGTCCTGAGATTGCACTGGCACCACTGGGGATGCACTGCATTGAGTCCAGAGAGTTCACTGGCACCAGTGGGGATGCACTGCAGTGAGTCCAGAGACTTCACAGGCACCACTGGGGATGCAGTACAGTGAGTCCAGAGAGTGCACTGGCACGACTGGGGATTCAGTTCACTGAGTCCAGAGAGTGCACTGGCACGACTGGGGATTTAGTGCAGTGAGTCCAGAGAGTGCACTGGCACCACCGGGGATTCAATTAAAGGCGTCCAGAGAGTGCACTGGCACCACTGGGAATGCACTGCAGTGAGTACAAAGAGTGCAGTGGCACCTAAGGGGCTGCACTGCAGTGAGTCCAGAGAGTGCACTGGCACCAATTGGGCTGCACTGCGGTGAGTCCAGAGAGTGCACTGGCACCACTGGGGATGCAGTGCAGTGAGAGCACAGAGTGCACTGGCACCACAGGGGTTACACTGCAGTGAGTCCAGAGAGTGCATTGGCACCACTGGGGATGCAGCACAGTGAGTCCAGAGAGTGCACTGTCACCAATGGGGATGCAGTGCAGTGACTACAGAGAGTGCACTGGCACCACTGGGGATGCAGTGCAGTGAGTCCAGAGAGTGCACTGGCACCACTGGGGATGCACTGCAGTGGGTTCAGAGAGTGCACTGGCACCTCAGGAGCTGCACTGCAGTGAGTCCAGAGAGTTCACTGGCACCACTGGGGATGCAGTGCATTGAGTCCAGAGAGTACACTGGCACCACTGGGGATGCACTGCAGTGAGTCCAGAGAGTGCACTGGCACCACTGGGGATGCAGTGCAGTGAGTCCAGAAAGTGAACTGTCACCACAGGTGATGCAGTGCAGTGAGTCCAGAGAGTGCACTGGCACCACTGGGGATGCAGTGCACTGAGTCCAGAGAGTGCACTGGCACCACTGGGGATGCAGTGTAGTGATTCCAGAGAGTGCACCGGCTCCAATGGGGATACACTGCAGTGAGTCCAGAGAGTGCACTGGCACCACTGGGGATGCAGTTCAGTGAGTCCAGAGAGTGCACTGGCACCACTGGGGATGCACTGCAGTGAGTCCAGAGAGTGCTCTGGCACCATTGAGTTGCACTGCAGTGAGTCCTGAGAGTGCACTGGCTCCCCTGGGGATGCACTGCAGTGAGTCCAGAGACTACACTGGCACCACTGGGGATGCAGTGCAGTGAGTCCAGAGAGTGCACTCTCAGCACTGGGGATGTACTGCAGTGAGTCCAAAGAGTGCACTGGCTCCACTGGGGATGCAGTGCAGTGAGTCCAGAGAGTGCACTGGCACGACTGGGGATGCAGTGCAGTGAGTCCAGAGAGTGCACTGGCACCACTGTTGATGCAGTGCAGTGAGTCCAGAGAGTGCACTGGCACCACTGGGGATGCAGTGCAGTGAGCTCAGAGAGTGCACTGGCACCACTGGGGATGCAGTGCAGTGAGTCCAGAGAGTGCACTGGCACCACTGGGGATGCAGTGCAGTGAGTCCAGAGAGTGCACTGGCACCACTGGGGATGCAGTGCACTGAGTCCAGAGAGTGCACTGGCACCACTGGGGATGCAGTGCACTGAGTCCAGAGAGTGCACTGGCACCACTGGCGATGCACTGCAGTGAGTCCAGAGAGTGCACTGGCACCATTGGGGATGCAGTGCACTGAGTCCAGAGAGTGCACTGACACCACTGGGGATGCAGTGCACTGAGTCCAGAGAGTGCACTGTCAGCACTGGGGATGCACTGCAGTGAGTCCAGAGAGTGCACTGGCACCACTGGGGATGCAGTGCAGTGAGTCCAGAGAGTGCACTGGCACCACTGGGGATGCAGTGCAGTGAGTCCAGAGAGTGCACTGGCACCACTGGTGATGCACTGCAGTGAGTCCAGAGAGTGCACTGGCACCACTGGGGCTGCAGCGCAGTGAGTCCAGAGAGTGCACTGGCACCACTGGTGATGCACTGCAGTGAGTCCAGAGAGTTCACTGGCACCACTGGGGATGCAGTGCAGTGAGTCCAGAGATTGCACTGGCACCACTGGGGATGCAGGGCAGTGAGTCCAGAGAGTGCACTGGCACCACTGGGGATGCAGTTCAGTGAGTCCAGAGAGTGAACTGGCACCACTGGGGATGCAGTGCAGTGAGTCCAGAGAGTGCACTGGCACCACCGGGGATTCACTGCAGTGAGTCCAGAGAGTGCACTGACACCACTGGGAATGCACTGCAATGAGTACAGAGAGTGCACTGGCACCTCAGGTGCTGCACTGCAGTGAGTCCAGAGAGTGCACTGGCACCACTGGGGATGCACTGGAGTGAGTCCAGAGAGTGCACTGGCACCACTGGGGATGCAATGCAGTGAGTGCAGAGAGTGCACTGGCACCAATGGGATGCAGTGCAGTGAGTCCACAGAGTGCAATGGCACCACAGGGGATACACTGCAGTGAGTCCAGAGAGTGCACTGGCACCACTAGGGATGCAGCACAGTGAGTCCAGAGAGTGAACTGTCACCACTGGGGACGCAGCGCAGTGACTCCAGAGAGTGCGCTGGCACCACAGGGGATGCACTGCAGTGAGTCCAGAGAGTGCACTGGCACCAGTGGGGATGCACTGCAGTGGGTCCAGAGAGTGCACTGGCACCACTGGGGATGCAGTGCAGTGAGTGCAGAGTGCACTGGCACCACTGGGGATGCAGTGCAGTGAGTCCAGAGAGTGCACTGGCACCACTGGGTTTGCACTGCTGTGAGTCTGTAGAGTGCACTGGCACCACTGGTTATGCAGTGCAGTGAGTCCAGAGAGTGCAGTTGCACCACAATGGATGCAGTGCAGTGAGTCCAGAGAGTGCACTGGCACCACTGGGGATGCACTGCAGTGAGTCCAGAGAATGCACTGGCACTAATGGGGATGCAGTGCAGTGAGTCCATAGAGTGAGCTGTCACCACTGGGGACGCAGCGCAGTGACTACAGAGAGTGCACTGGCACCAGGGGGGATGCACTGCAGTGAGTCCAGAGAGTGTACTGGCACCACTGGGGATGCAGTGCAGTGGGTCCAGAGCGTGCACTGGCACCACTGGGGATGCACTGCAGTGAGTCCAGAGAGTGCTCTGGCACCACTGGGGATGCACTGCAGTGAGTCCAGAGAGTGCACTGGCACCACTGGGGATGCAGTGCAGTGAGTCCAGAGAGTGCACTGGCACCACTGGGGATGCAGTGCAGTGAGTCCAGAGAGTGCATTGTCAACACTGGGGATGCAGTGCAGTGAGTCCAGAGAGTGCACTGGCTCCACTGGGGATGCAGTGCAGTGAGTCCAGACACTTCACAGGCACCACTGGGGATGCAGTGCAGTGAGTCCAGAGAGTGCACTGGCACCACTGGGGATGCAGTTCAGTGAGTCCAGAGAGTGCACTGGCACCACTGGGGATGCAGCGCAGTGACTACAGAGAGTGCACTGGCACCACTGGGGATGCACTGCAGTGAGTCCAGAGAGTGCACTGGCACCAGTGGGGATGCACTGCAGTGGGTCCAGAGAGTGCACTGGCACCACTGGGGATGCAGTGCAGTGAGTCCAGAGTGTGCACTGGCACCACTGGGGATGCACTGCAGTGAGTCCAGAGAGTGCACTGGCACCACTGGGGATGCAGTGCAGTGAGTGCAGAGTGCACTGGCACCACTGGGGATGCAGTGCAGTGAGTCCATAGAGTGCACTGGCACCATTGGGTTTCCACTGCCGTGAGTCTGTAGAGTGCACTGGCACCACTGGTTATGCAGTGCAGTGAGTCCAGAGAGTACAGTTGCACCACAATGGATGCAGTGCAGTGAGTCCAGAGAGTGCACTGGCACCACTGGGGATGCACTGCAGTGAGTCCAGAGAATGCACTGGCACTAATGGGGATGCAGTGCAGTGAGTCCAGAGAGTGAACTGTCACCACTGGGGACGCAGCGCAGTGACTACAGAGAGTGCACTGGCACCAGGGGGGATGCACTGCAGTGAGTCCAGAGAGTGTACTGGCACCACTGGGGATGCAGTGCAGTGAGTCCAGAGTGTGCACTGGCACCACTGGGGATGCACTGCAGTGAGTCCAGAGAGTGCACTGGCACCACTGGGGATGCAGTGCAGTGAGTCCACAAAGTGCACTGGCACCACTGGTGATGCACTGCAGTGAGTCCAGAGAGTTCACTGGCACCACTGGGGATGCAGTGCAGTGGGTCCAGAGAGTGCACGGGCACCAATGGGGATGCAGTGCAGTGTGTCCAGAGAGTGCACTGGCACCACTGGGGATGCAGTTCAGTGTGTCCAGAGAGTGAACTGGCACCACTGGGGATGCAGTTCAGTGAGTCCAGAGAGTGCACTGGCACCACTGGGGATTCACTGCAGTGAGTCCAGAGAGTGCAAAGACACCACCGGGGATTCACTGCAGTGAGTCCAGAGAGTGCACTGGCACCACTGGGGATGCACTGCAGTGAGTCCAGAGAGTGCACTGGCACCAACGGGGATGCACTGGAGTGAGTCCAGAGAGTACACTGGCACTAATGGGGATGCAATGCAGTGAGTCCAGAGAGTGCACTGGCACCAATGGGATGCAGTGCAGTGAGTCCAGAGAGTGCACTGGCACCACTGGGGATGCACTGCAGTGAGTCCAGAGAGTGCACTGGCACCACTGGGGATGCAGTACAGTGAGTCCAGAGAGTGCACTGGCACCACTGGGGATGCAGTGCAGTGAGTCCTGAGAGTGCACTGGCAGCACTGTGGATGCAGGGCAGTGAGTCCAGAGAGTGCACTGGCACCACTGGGGATGCAGTGCAGTGAGTCCAGAGAGTGCACTGGCACCACTGGGGATGCACTGCACTGAGTCCAGAGAGTGCACTGGCACCTTTGGGGATGCAATGCAGTGAGCCAAGAGAGTGCAATGGAACCACTGGGGATGCAGTGCAGTGAGTCCAGAGACTGCACTGGCACCACTGGTGTTTTAGTGCAGTTAGTCCAGAGAGTGCACTGGAACCAATGGGGATGCGGTGCAGTGAGTCCTGAGAGTGCCCTTGCACCACTGGGGATGCACTGCAGTGAGTCCAGAGAGTGCATTGGCACCACTGGGGATGCAGTGCAGTGAGTCCAGAGAGTGCACTGGCACCACTGGGGATGCAGTGCAGTGAGTCCAGAGAGTGTACTGGCACCACAGGGGATGCAGTGCAGTGATTCCAGAGAGTGCACTGGCACCACCGGGGATGCACTTCAGTGAGTCCAGACAGTGCAGTGGCACCACTGGGGATGCAGTGCAGTGAGTCCAGAGACTGCACTGGCACCACTGGGGTTTTAGTGCAGTGAGTCCAGAGAGTGCACTGGCACCACTAGGGATGCAGTGCAGTGAGTCCAGAGAGTGCCCTTGCACCACTGGGTATAAACTGCAGTGAGTCCAGACAGTGCACTGGCACCACTGGGGATGCACTGCAGTGAGTCCAGAGAGTTCTCTGGCACCACTGGGGATGCAGTGTAGTGATTCCAGAGAGTGCACCGGCTCCAATGGGGATACACTGCAGTGAGTCCAGAGAGTGCACTGGCACCACTGGGGATGCAGTTCAGTGAGTCCAGAGAGTGCACTGGCACCACTGGGGATGCACTGCAGTGAGTCCAGAGAGTGCTCTGGCACCACTGAGTTGCACTGCAGTGAGTCCTGAGAGTGCACTGGCTCCCCTGGGGATGCACTGCAGTGAGTCCAGAGACTACACTGGCACCACTGGGGATGCAGTGCAGTGAGTCCAGAGAGTGCACTGTCACCACTGTTGATGCAGTGCAGTGACTCCAGAGAGTGCACTGGCACCACTGGGGATGCAGTGCCGTGAGTCCAGAAAGTGAACTGTCACCACTGGTGATGCAGTGCAGTGAGTCCAGAGAGTGCACTGGACCCACTGGGGATGCAGTGCACTGAGTCCAGAGAGTGCACTCTCAGCACTGGGGATGCACTGCAGTGAGTCCAAAGAGTGCACTGGCTCCACTGGGGATGCAGTGCAGTGAGACCAGAGAGTGCACTGGCACCACTGGGGATGCAGTGCAGTGAGTGCAGAGAGTGCACTAGCACAACAGGGGATGCACTGCAGTGAGTCCAGAGAGTTCTCCGGCACCACTGGGGATGCAGTTTAGTGAGTACAGAGAGTGCACCGGCTCCAATGGGGATACACTGCAGTGAGTCCAGAGAGTGCAGTGGCCCCACTGGGGTGGAGTGCAGTGAGTCCAGAGAGTGCACTGGCACCACTGGGGATGCAGTGCAGTGAGTCCAGAGAGTGCTCTGGAACCAATGATCTGCACTGCAGTGAGTCCAGTAATAGAACTTGCACCACTGGGGATGCATTGCAGTGAGTCCAGAGAGTCCACTGGCACGACTGGGGATGCAGTGCAGTGAGTCCAGAGAGTGCACTGGCACCACTGTTGATGCAGTGCAGTGAGTCCAGAGAGTGCACTGGCACCACTGGGGATGCAGCACAGTGAGTCCAGAGAGTGCACTGGCACCACTGGGGATGCAGTGCAGTGAGCTCAGAGAGTGCACTGGCACCACTGGGGATGCAGTGCAGTGAGTCCAGAGAGTGCACTGGCACCACTGGGGATGCAGTGCAGTGAGTCCAGAGAGTGCACTGGCACCACTGGGGATGCAGTGCACTGAGTCCAGAGAGTGCACTGGCACCACTGGGGATGCAGTGCACTGAGTCCAGAGAGTGCACTGGCACCACTGGCGATGCACTGCAGTGAGTCCAGAGAGTGCACTGGCACCATTGGGGATGCAGTGCACTGAGTCCAGAGAGTGCACTGGCACCACTGGGGATGCAGTGCACTGAGTCCAGAGAGTGCACTGTCAGCACTGGGGATGCAGTGCAGTGAGTCCAGAGAGTGCACTGGCACCACTGGGGATGCAGTGCAGTGAGTCCAGAGAGTGCACTGGCACCACTGGGGATGCAGTGCAGTGAGTCCAGAGAGTTCACTGGCACCACTGGTGATGCACTGCAGTGAGTCCAGAGAGTGCACTGACACCACTGGGGCTGCAGCGCAGTGAGTCCAGAGAGTGCACTGGCACCACTGGTGATGCACTGCAGTGAGTCCAGAGAGTTCACTGGCACCACTGGGGATGCAGTGCAGTGAGTCCAGAGAGTGCTCTGGAACCAATGATCTGCACTGCAGTGAGTCCAGTAATAGAACTTGCACCACTGGGGATGCATTGCAGTGAGTCCAGAGAGTCCACTGGCACGACTGGGGATGCAGTGCAGTGAGTCCAGAGAGTGCACTGGCACCACTGTTGATGCAGTGCAGTGAGTCCAGAGAGTGCACTGGCACCACTGGGGATGCAGCACAGTGAGTCCAGAGAGTGCACTGGCACCACTGGGGATGCAGTGCAGTGAGCTCAGAGAGTGCACTGGCACCACTGGGGATGCAGTGCAGTGAGTCCAGAGAGTGCACTGGCACCACTGGGGATGCAGTGCAGTGAGTCCAGAGAGTGCACTGGCACCACTGGGGATGCAGTGCACTGAGTCCAGAGAGTGCACTGGCACCACTGGGGATGCAGTGCACTGAGTCCAGAGAGTGCACTGGCACCACTGGGGATGCACTGCAGTGAGTCCAGAGAGTGCACTGGCACCATTGGGGATGCAGTGCACTGAGTCCAGAGAGTGCACTGGCACCACTGGGGATGCAGTGCACTGAGTCCAGAGAGTGCACTGTCAGCACTGGGGATGCACTGCAGTGAGTCCAGAGAGTGCACTGGCACCACTGGGGATGCAGTGCAGTGAGTCCAGAGAGTGCACTGGCACGACTGGGGATGCAGTGCAGTGAGTCCAGAGAGTGCACTGGCACCACTGGTGATGCACTGCAGTGAGTCCAGAGAGTTCACTGGCACCACTGGGGATGCAGTGCAGTGAGTCCAGAGATTGCACTGGCACCACTGGGGATGCAGGGCAGTGAGTCCAGAGAGTGAACTGGCACCACTGGGGATGCAGTGCAGTGAGTCCAGAGAGTGCACTGGCACCACCGGGGATTCACTGCAGTGAGTCCAGAGAGTGCACTGACACCACTGGGAATGCACTGCATTGAGTCCAGAGAGTGCACTGGCACCTCAGGTGCTGCACTGCAGTGAGTCCAGAGAGTGCACTGGCACCACTGGGGATGCACTGGAGTGAGTCCAGAGAGTGCACTGGCACCACTAGGGATGCAGCACAGTGAGTCCAGAGAGTGAACTGTCACCACTGGGGACGCAGCGCAGTGACTCCAGAGAGTGCGCTGGCACCACAGGGGATGCACTGCAGTGAGTCCAGAGAGTGCACTTGCACCAGTGGGGTTGCACTGCAGTGGGTCCAGAGAGATCACTGGCACCACTGGGGATGCAGTGCAGTGAGTCCAGAGAGTGCACTGGCACCACTGGGGATGCACTGCAGTGAGTCCAGAGAGTGCACTGGCACCACTGGGGATGCACTGCAGTGAGTCCAGAGAGTGCACTGGCACCACTGGGGTGCAGCGCAGTGAGTCCATAGAGTGCACTGGCACCACTGGGTTTGCACTGCCGTGAGTCTGTAGAGTGCACTGGCACCACTGGTTATGCAGTGCAGTGAGTCCAGAGAGTGCAGTTGCACCACAATGGATGCAGTGCAGTGAGTCCAGAGAGTGCACTGGCACCACTGGGGATGCAATGCAGTGAGTGCAGAGAGTGCACTGGCACCAATGGGATGCAGTGCAGTGAGTCCACAGAGTGCACTGGCACCACAGGGGATACACTGCAGTGAGTCCAGAGAGTGCACTGGCACCACTAGGGATGCAGCACAGTGAGTCCAGAGAGTGAACTGTCACCACTGGGGACGCAGCGCAGTGACTCCAGAGAGTGCGCTGGCACCACAGGGGATGCACTGCAGTGAGTCCAGAGAGTGCACTGGCAACAGTGGGGATGCACTGCAGTGGGTCCAGAGAGTGCACTGGCACCACTGGGGATGCAGTGCAGTGAGTCCAGAGAGTGCACTGGCACCACTGGGGATGCAGTGCAGTGAGTCCAGAGAGTGCACTGGCACCACTGGTGATACACTGCAGTGAGTCCAGAGAGTGCACTGGCACCACTGGGGATGCACTGCAGTGAGTCCAGAGAGTGCACTGGCACCACTGGAGATGCACTGCACTGAGTACAGAGAGTGCACTGGCTCCACTGGGGATGTAGTGCAGTGAGTGCAGAGAGAGCACTAGCACAACAGGGGATGCACTGCAGTGACTCCAGAAAGTGCACTGGCACCACTGGGGATGCAGTGCAGTGAGTCCAGAGAGTGCACTGGCACCACTGGTGATGCACTGCAGTGAGTCCAGAGAGTACACTGGCACCACTGGGGATGCACTGCAGTGAGTCCAGAGAATGCACTGGCACTAATGGGGATGCAGTGCAGTGACTCGAAAGAGTGCACTGGCACCACTGCGGATGCACTGCAGTGAGTCCGGAGAGTGCACTGGCACCAATGGTGATGCAGTGCAGTGAGTCCAGAGAGTGCACTGGCACCACTGGGGATGCACTGCAGTGAGTCCAGAGAGTGCACTGGCACTACTGGGGATGCAGTGCAGTGACTCCAGAGAGTGCACTGGCACCACTGGGATGCAGTGCAGTGAGTTCACAGAGTGCACTGGCACCACTGGGGATGCACTGCAGTGAGTCCAGAGAGTGTACTGGCACCACAGGGGATGCACTGCAATGAGTCCAGAGAGTGCACTGGCACCACTGGGGATGCACCCCGGTGAGTCCAGAGAGTGCACTGGCACCACTGGGGATGCAGTGCAGTGAGTCCAGAGAGTTCTCTGGCGCCACTGGGGATGCAGTTTAGTGAGTCCAGAGAGTGCACCGGCTCCAATGGGGATACACTGCAGTGAGTCCAGAGAGTGCACTGGCACCACTGGGGATGCAGTGCAGTGAGTCCAGAGAGTGCCCTTGCACCACTGGGGATAAACTGCAGTGAGTCCAGACAGTGCACTGGCACCACTGGGGATGCAGTTCAGTGAGTCCAGAGAGTGAACTGGCACCACTGGGGATGTAGTGCAGTGAGTCCAGAGAGTGCACTGGCACCTCCGGGGATTCAGTGCAAGGAGTCCAGAGAGTGCACTGGCACCACTGGGAATGCACTGCAGTGAGTCCAGAGAGTGCACTGGCACCACTAGGGATGCAGTGCAGTGAGTCCAGAGAGTGCACTGGCACCACTGGGGCTGCACTGCAGTGAGTCCAGAGAGCGCACTGGCACCACTGGGGATGCACTGCAGTGAGTCCAGAGAGTGCACTGGCACCACTGGGATGCAGTGCAGTGAGTCCACAGAGTGCACTGGCACCTCAGGGGATACACTGCAGTGAGTCCTGAGAGTGCACTGGCACCACTGGGGATGCAGCACAGTGAGTCTAGAGAGTGCACTGTCACCACTGCTTATGCAGCGCAGTGAGTCCAGAGATTGCACTGGCACCACTGGGGATGCAGTGCAGTGAGTCCAGAGAGTGCACTGGCACCTAAGGGGATGCAGTGCAGTGAGTCCAGAGAGTGCACTGGCACCACTGGGGATGCACTGCAGTGAGTCCAGAGAGTGCAGTGGCACCACTGGGGTTTTAGTGCAGTGAGTCCAGAGAGTACACTGGCACCAATGGGGATGCAGTGCAGTGAGTCCTGAGAGTGCCCATGCACCACTGGGGATAAACTGCAGTGAGTCCAGACAGTGCACTGGCACCACTGGGGATGCACTGCAGTGAGACCAGAGAGTTCTCTGGCACCACTGGGGATGCAGTTTAGTGAGTCCAGAGAGTGCACCGGCTCCAATGGAGATACACTGCAGTGAGTCCAGAGAGTGCACTGGCTCCACTGGGGATGCAGTGCAGTGAGTCCAGAGAGTGCACTGGCACCACTGGGGATGCACTGCAGTGAGTCTAGAGAGTTCTCTGGCACCAATGAACTGCACTGCAGTGAGTCCAGAGACTACACTGGCACCACTGGGGATGCAGTGCAGTGAGTCCAGAGAGTGCACTGGCACCACTGGGGATGCAGTGCAGTGAGTCCTGAGAGTGAACTGTCACCACTGGGGACGCAGCGCAGTGACTACAGAGAGTGCACTGGCACCACTGGGGATGCACTGCAGTGAGTCCAGAGAGTGCACTGGCACCAGTGGGGATGCACTGCAGTGGGTCCAGAGAGTGCACTGGCACCACTGGGGATGCAGTGCAGTGAGTCCAGAGAGTGCACTGGCACCACTGGGGATGCACTGCAGTGAGTCCAGAGAGTGCACTGGCACCACTGGGG
This sequence comes from Anser brachyrhynchus, assembly GCF_964034855.1. NCBI lineage: Eukaryota > Metazoa > Chordata > Aves > Anseriformes > Anatidae > Anser > Anser brachyrhynchus. Next base: position 20,846,543 of record NC_137709.1, read on the forward strand.
ATGCAGTTCTGTGAGTCCAGAGAGTGCACTGGCACTACTGGTGATGCACTGCAGTGAGTCCAGAGAGTGCACTGTCAGCACTGGGGATGCAGTGCAGTGAGTCCAGAGAGTGCACTGGCACCACTGGGGATGCAGTTCAGTGAGTCCAGAGAGTGCACTGGCTCCACTGGGGATGCACTGCACTGAGTCCAGAGAGTGCACTGGCACCACTGGAATGCAAAGAAGTGAGTCCATAGAGTGCAATGGAACCACTGGGGATGCAGTGCAGTGAGTCTAGAGAGTGCACTGGCACCACTGGGGATGCAGTGCAGTGAGTCCAGAGAGTGTACTGGCACCACAGGGGATGCACTGCAGTGAGTCCAGAGAGTGCACTGGCACCACTGGGGATGCAGTGCAGTTGAGTCCAGAGAGTGCACTGGCACAACAGGGGATGCACTGCAGTGAGTCCAGAGAGTGCACTGGCACCACTGTTGATGCAGTGCAGTGAGTCCAGAGAGTGCACTGGCACCACTGGGGATGCAGTGCAGTGAGTCCAGAGATTGCACTGGCACCACTGGGGATGCAGTGCAGTGAGTCCAGAGAGTGCACTGGCACCACTGGGGATGCAGTTCAGTGAGTCCAGAGAGTGAACTGGCACCACTGGGGATTCACTGCAGTGAGTCCAGAGAGTGCACTGACACCACTGGAAATGCACTGCATTGAGTACAGAGAGTGCACTGGCACCTCAGGTGCTGCACTGCAGTGAGTCCAGAGAGTGCACTGGCACCACTGGGGATGCAATGCAGTGAGTGCAGAGAGTGCACTGGCACCAATGGGATGCAGTGCAGTGAGTCCACAGAGTGCACTGGCACCACAGGGGATACACTGCAGTGAGTCCAGAGAGTGCACTGGCACCACTAGGGATGCAGCACAGTGAGTCCAGAGAGTGAACTGTCACCACTGGGGACGCAGCGCAGTGACTCCAGAGAGTGCGCTGGCACCACAGGGGATGCACTGCAGTGAGTCCAGAGAGTGCACTGGCAACAGTGGGGATGCACTGCAGTGGGTCCAGAGAGTGCACTGGCACCACTGGGGATGCAGTGCAGTGAGTCCAGAGAGTGCACTGGCACCACTGGGGATGCAGTGCAGTGAGTCCAGAGAGTGCACTGGCACCACTGGTGATACACTGCAGTGAGTCCAGAGAGTGCACTGGCACCACTGGGGATGCACTGCAGTGAGTCCAGAGAGTGCACTGGCACCACTAGAGATGCACTGCACTGAGTACAGAGAGTGCACTGGCTCCACTGGGGATGTAGTGCAGTGAGTGCAGAGAGTGCACTAGCACAACAGGGGATGCACTGCAGTGACTCCAGAAAGTGCACTGGCACCACTGGGGATGCAGTGCAGTGAGTCCAGAGAGTGCACTGGCACCACTGGTGATGCACTGCAGTGAGTCCAGAGAGTACACTGGCACCACTGGGGATGCACTGCAGTGAGTCCAGAGAATGCACTGGCACTAATGGGGATGCAGTGCAGTGACTCGAAAGAGTGCACTGGCACCACTGCGGATGCACTGCAGTGAGTCCGGAGAGTGCACTGGCACCAATGGTGATGCAGTGCAGTGAGTCCAGAGAGTGCACTGGCACCACTGGGGATGCACTGCAGTGAGTCCAGAGAGTGCACTGGCACTACTGGGGATGCAGTGCAGTGACTCCAGAGAGTGCACTGGCACCACTGGGATGCAGTGCAGTGAGTCCACAGAGTGCACTGGCACCACTGGGGATGCACTGCAGTGAGTCCAGAGAGTGTACTGGCACCACAGGGGATGCACTGCAATGAGTCCAGAGAGTGCACTGGCACCACTGGGGATGCACCCCGGTGAGTCCAGAGAGTGCACTGGCACCACTGGGGATGCAGTGCAGTGAGTCCAGAGAGTTCTCTGGCGCCACTGGGGATGCAGTTTAGTGAGTCCAGAGAGTGCACCGGCTCCAATGGGGATACACTGCAGTTAGTCCAGAGAGTGCACTGGCACCACTGGGGATGCAGTGCAGTGAGTCCAGAGAGTGCCCTTGCACCACTGGGGATAAACTGCAGTGAGTCCAGACAGTGCACTGGCACCACTGGGGATGCAGTTCAGTGAGTCCAGAGAGTGAACTGGCACCACTGGGGATGTAGTGCAGTGAGTCCAGAGAGTGCACTGGCACCTCCGGGGATTCAGTGCAAGGAGTCCAGAGAGTGCACTGGCACCACTGGGAATGCACTGCAGTGAGTCCAGAGAGTGCACTGGCACCACTAGGGATGCAGTGCAGTGAGTCCAGAGAGTGCACTGGCACCACTGGGGCTGCACTGCAGTGAGTCCAGAGAGCGCACTGGCACCACTGGGGATGCACTGCAGTGAGTCCAGAGAGTGCACTGGCACCACTGGGATGCAGTGCAGTGAGTCCACAGAGTGCACTGGCACCTCAGGGGATACACTGCAGTGAGTCCTGAGAGTGCACTGGCACCACTGGGGATGCAGCACAGTGAGTCTAGAGAGTGCACTGTCACCACTGCTTATGCAGCGCAGTGAGTCCAGAGATTGCACTGGCACCACTGGGGATGCAGTGCAGTGAGTCCAGAGAGTGCACTGGCACCTAAGGGGATGCAGTGCAGTGAGTCCAGAGAGTGCACTGGCACCACTGGGGATGCACTGCAGTGAGTCCAGAGAGTGCAGTGGCACCACTGGGGTTTTAGTGCAGTGAGTCCAGAGAGTACACTGGCACCAATGGGGATGCAGTGCAGTGAGTCCTGAGAGTGCCCATGCACCACTGGGGATAAACTGCAGTGAGTCCAGACAGTGCACTGGCACCACTGGGGATGCACTGCAGTGAGTCCAGACAGTGCACTGGCACCACTGGGGATGCAGTTCAGTGAGTCCAGAGAGTGAACTGGCACCACTGGGGATGTAGTGCAGTGAGTCCAGAGAGTGCACTGGCACCTCCGGGGATTCAGTGCAAGGAGTCCAGAGAGTGCACTGGCACCACTGGGAATGCACTGCAGTGAGTCCAGAGAGTGCACTGGCACCACTAGGGATGCAGTGCAGTGAGTCCAGAGAGTGCACTGGCACCACTGGGGCTGCACTGCAGTGAGTCCAGAGAGCGCACTGGCACCACTGGGGATGCACTGCAGTGAGTCCAGAGAGTGCACTGGCACCACTGGGATGCAGTGCAGTGAGTCCACAGAGTGCACTGGCACCTCAGGGGATACACTGCAGTGAGTCCTGAGAGTGCACTGGCACCACTGGGGATGCAGCACAGTGAGTCTAGAGAGTGCACTGTCACCACTGCTTATGCAGCGCAGTGAGTCCAGAGATTGCACTGGCACCACTGGGGATGCAGTGCAGTGAGTCCAGAGAGTGCACTGGCACCTAAGGGGATGCAGTGCAGTGAGTCCAGAGAGTGCACTGGCACCACTGGGGATGCACTGCAGTGAGTCCAGAGAGTGCAGTGGCACCACTGGGGTTTTAGTGCAGTGAGTCCAGAGAGTACACTGGCACCAATGGGGATGCAGTGCAGTGAGTCCTGAGAGTGCCCATGCACCACTGGGGATAAACTGCAGTGAGTCCAGACAGTGCACTGGCACCACTGGGGATGCACTGCAGTGAGACCAGAGAGTTCTCTGGCACCTCTGGGGATGCAGTTTAGTGAGTCCAGAGAGTGCACCGGCTCCAATGGAGATACACTGCAGTGAGTCCAGAAAGTGCACTGGCTCCACTGGGGATGCAGTGCAGTGAGTCCAGAGAGTGCACTGGCACCACTGGGGATGCACTGCAGTGAGTCTAGAGAGTTCTCTGGCACCAATGAACTGCACTGCAGTGAGTCCAGAGACTACACTGGCACCACTGGGGATGCAGTGCAGTGAGTCCAGAGAGTGCACTGGCACCACTGGGGATGCAGTGCAGTGAGTCCTGAGAGTGAACTGTCACCACTGGGGACGCAGCGCAGTGACTACAGAGAGTGCACTGGCACCACTGGGGATGCAGTGCAGTGAGTCCAGAGAGTGCACTGGCACCACTGGGGATGCACTGCAGTGGGTCCAGAGAGTGCACTGGCACCACTGGGGATGCAGTGCAGTGAGTCCAGAGAGTGCACTGGCACCACTGGGGATGCACTGCAGTGAGTCCAGAGAGTGCACTGGCACCACTGGGGATGCAGTGCTGTGAGTCCAGAGAGTGCACTGGCACTACTGGTGATGCACTGCAGTGAGTCCAGAGAGTGCACTGTCAGCACTGGGGATGCAGTGCAGTGAGTCCAGAGAGTGCACTGGCACCACTGGGGATGCAGTTCAGTGAGTCCAGAGAGTGCACTGGCTCCACTGGGGATGCACTGCACTGAGTCCAGAGAGTGCACTGGCACCACTGGAATGCAAAGAAGTGAGTCCATAGAGTGCAATGGAACCACTGGGGATGCAGTGCAGTGAGTCTAGAGAGTGCACTGGCACCACTGGGGATGCAGTGCAGTGAGTCCAGAGAGTGTACTGGCACCACAGGGGATGCACTGCAGTGAGTCCAGAGAGTGCACTGGCACCACTGGGGATGCAGTGCAGTTGAGTCCAGAGAGTGCACTGGCACAACAGGGGATGCACTGCAGTGAGTCCAGAGAGTGCACTGGCACCACTGTTGATGGAGTGCAGTGAGTCCAGAGATTGCACTGGCACCACTGGGGATGCAGTGCAGTGAGTCCAGAGAGTGCACTGGCACCACTGGGGATGCAGTGCAGTGAGTCCAGAGAGTGCACTGGCACCACTGGGGATGCACTGCAGTGAGTCCAGAGAGTGCAGTGGCACCACTGGGGTTTTAGTGCAGTGCGTCCAGAGAGTACACTGGCACCAATGGGGATGCAGTGCAGTGAGTCCTGAGAGTGCCCATGCACCACTGGGGATAAACTGCAGTGAGTCCAGACAGTGCACTGGCACCACTGGGGATGCACTGCAGTGAGACCAGAGAGTTCTCTGGCACCACTGGGGATGCAGTTTAGTGAGTCCAGAGAGTGCACCGGCTCCAATGGAGATACACTGCAGTGAGTCCAGAGAGTGCACTGGCTCCACTGGGGATGCAGTGCAGTGAGTCCAGAGAGTGCACTGGCACCACTGGGGATGCACTGCAGTGAGTCTAGAGAGTTCTCTGGCACCAATGAACTGCACTGCAGTGAGTCCAGAGACTACACTGGCACCACTGGGGATGCAGTGCAGTGAGTCCAGAGAGTGCACTGGCACCACTGGGGATGCAGTGCAGTGAGTCCTGAGAGTGAACTGTCACCACTGGGGACGCAGCGCAGTGACTACAGAGAGTGCACTGGCACCACTGGGGATGCACTGCAGTGAGTCCAGAGAGTGCACTGGCACCAGTGGGGATGCACTGCAGTGGGTCCAGAGAGTGCACTGGCACCACTGGGGATGCAGTGCAGTGAGTCCAGAGAGTGCACTGGCACCACTGGGGATGCACTGCAGTGAGTCCAGAGAGTGCACTGGCACCACTGGGGATGCAGTTCTGTGAGTCCAGAGAGTGCACTGGCACTACTGGTGATGCACTGCAGTGAGTCCAGAGAGTGCACTGTCAGCACTGGGGATGCAGTGCAGTGAGTCCAGAGAGTGCACTGGCACCACTGGGGATGCAGTTCAGTGAGTCCAGAGAGTGCACTGGCTCCACTGGGGATGCACTGCACTGAGTCCAGAGAGTGCACTGGCACCACTGGAATGCAAAGAAGTGAGTCCATAGAGTGCAATGGAACCACTGGGGATGCAGTGCAGTGAGTCCAGAGAGTGCACTGGCACCACTGGGGATGCAGTGCAGTGAGTCCAGAGAGTGTACTGGCACCACAGGGGATGCACTGCAGTGAGTCCAGAGAGTGCACTGGCACCACTGGGGATGCAGTGCAGTTGAGTCCAGAGAGTGCACTGGCACAACAGGGGATGCACTGCAGTGAGTCCAGAGAGTGCACTGGCACCACTGTTGATGCAGTGCAGTGAGTCCAGAGAGTGCACTGGCACCACTGGGGATGCAGTGCAGTGAGTCCAGAGATTGCACTGGCACCACTGGGGATGCAGTGCAGTGAGTCCAGAGAGTGCACTGGCACCACTGGGGATGCAGTTCAGTGAGTCCAGAGAGTGAACTGGCACCACTGGGGATTCACTGCAGTGAGTCCAGAGAGTGCACTGACACCACTGGAAATGCACTGCATTGAGTACAGAGAGTGCACTGGCACCTCAGGTGCTGCACTGCAGTGAGTCCAGAGAGTGCACTGGCACCACTGGGGATGCAATGCAGTGAGTGCAGAGAGTGCACTGGCACCAATGGGATGCAGTGCAGTGAGTCCACAGAGTGCACTGGCACCACAGGGGATACACTGCAGTGAGTCCAGAGAGTGCACTGGCACCACTAGGGATGCAGCACAGTGAGTCCAGAGAGTGAACTGTCACCACTGGGGACGCAGCGCAGTGACTCCAGAGAGTGCGCTGGCACCACAGGGGATGCACTGCAGTGAGTCCAGAGAGTGCACTGGCAACAGTGGGGATGCACTGCAGTGGGTCCAGAGAGTGCACTGGCACCACTGGGGATGCAGTGCAGTGAGTCCAGAGAGTGCACTGGCACCACTGGGGATGCAGTGCAGTGAGTCCAGAGAGTGCACTGGCACCACTGGTGATACACTGCAGTGAGTCCAGAGAGTGCACTGGCACCACTGGGGATGCACTGCAGTGAGTCCAGAGAGTGCACTGGCACCACTAGAGATGCACTGCACTGAGTACAGAGAGTGCACTGGCTCCACTGGGGATGTAGTGCAGTGAGTGCAGAGAGTGCACTAGCACAACAGGGGATGCACTGCAGTGACTCCAGAAAGTGCACTGGCACCACTGGGGATGCAGTGCAGTGAGTCCAGAGAGTGCACTGGCACCACTGGTGATGCACTGCAGTGAGTCCAGAGAGTACACTGGCACCACTGGGGATGCAGTGCAGTGAGTCCAGAGAATGCACTGGCACTAATGGGGATGCAGTGCAGTGACTCGAAAGAGTGCACTGGCACCACTGCGGATGCACTGCAGTGAGTCCGGAGAGTGCACTGGCACCAATGGTGATGCAGTGCAGTGAGTCCAGAGAGTGCACTGGCACCACTGGGGATGCACTGCAGTGAGTCCAGAGAGTGCACTGGCACTACTGGGGATGCAGTGCAGTGACTCCAGAGAGTGCACTGGCACCACTGGGATGCAGTGCAGTGAGTCCACAGAGTGCACTGGCACCACTGGGGATGCACTGCAGTGAGTCCAGAGAGTGTACTGGCACCACAGGGGATGCACTGCAATGAGTCCAGAGAGTGCACTGGCACCACTGGGGATGCACCCCGGTGAGTTCAGAGAGTGCACTGGCACCACTGGGGATGCAGTGCAGTGAGTCCAGAGAGTTCTCTGGCGCCACTGGGGATGCAGTTTAGTGAGTCCAGAGAGTGCACCGGCTCCAATGGGGATACACTGCAGTGAGTCCAGAGAGTGCACTGGCACCACTGGGGATGCAGTGCAGTGAGTCCAGAGAGTGCCCTTGCACCACTGGGGATAAACTGCAGTGAGTCCAGACAGTGCACTGGCACCACTGGGGATGCAGTTCAGTGAGTCCAGAGAGTGAACTGGCACCACTGGGGATGTAGTGCAGTGAGTCCAGAGAGTGCACTGGCACCTCCGGGGATTCAGTGCAAGGAGTCCAGAGAGTGCACTGGCACCACTGGGAATGCACTGCAGTGAGTCCAGAGAGTGCACTGGCACCACTAGGGATGCAGTGCAGTGAGTCCAGAGAGTGCACTGGCACCACTGGGGCTGCACTGCAGTGAGTCCAGAGAGCGCACTGGCACCACTGGGGATGCACTGCAGTGAGTCCAGAGAGTGCACTGGCACCACTGGGATGCAGTGCAGTGAGTCCACAGAGTGCACTGGCACCTCAGGGGATACACTGCAGTGAGTCCTGAGAGTGCACTGGCACCACTGGGGATGCAGCACAGTGAGTCTAGAGAGTGCACTGTCACCACTGCTTATGCAGCGCAGTGAGTCCAGAGATTGCACTGGCACCACTGGGGATGCAGTGCAGTGAGTCCAGAGAGTGCACTGGCACCTAAGGGGATGCAGTGCAGTGAGTCCAGAGAGTGCACTGGCACCACTGGGGATGCACTGCAGTGAGTCCAGAGAGTGCAGTGGCACCACTGGGGTTTTAGTGCAGTGAGTCCAGAGAGTACACTGGCACCAATGGGGATGCAGTGCAGTGAGTCCTGAGAGTGCCCATGCACCACTGGGGATAAACTGCAGTGAGTCCAGACAGTGCACTGGCACCACTGGGGATGCACTGCAGTGAGACCAGAGAGTTCTCTGGCACCACTGGGGATGCAGTTTATTGAGTCCAGAGAGTGCACCGGCTCCAATGGAGATACACTGCAGTGAGTCCAGAAAGTGCACTGGCTCCACTGGGGATGCAGTGCAGTGAGTCCAGAGAGTGCACTGGCACCACTGGGGATGCACTGCAGTGAGTCTAGAGAGTTCTCTGGCACCAATGAACTGCACTGCAGTGAGTCCAGAGACTACACTGGCACCACTGGGGATGCAGTGCAGTGAGTCCAGAGAGTGCACTGGCACCACTGGGGATGCAGTGCAGTGAGTCCAGAGAGTGCACTGGCACCACTGGGGATGCACTGCAGTGAGTCCAGAGAGTGCACTGGCACCACTGGGGATGCAGTGCTGTGAGTCCAGAGAGTGCACTGGCACTACTGGTGATGCACTGCAGTGAGTCCAGAGAGTGCACTGTCAGCACTGGGGATGCAGTGCAGTGAGTCCAGAGAGTGCACTGGCACCACTGGGGATGCAGTTCAGTGAGTCCAGAGAGTGCACTGGCTCCACTGGGGATGCACTGCACTGAGTCCAGAGAGTGCACTGGCACCACTGGAATGCAAAGAAGTGAGTCCATAGAGTGCAATGGAACCACTGGGGATGCAGTGCAGTGAGTCTAGAGAGTGCACTGGCACCACTGGGGATGCAGTGCAGTGAGTCCAGAGAGTGTACTGGCACCACAGGGGATGCACTGCAGTGAGTCCAGAGAGTGCACTGGCACCACTGGGGATGCAGTGCAGTTGAGTCCAGAGAGTGCACTGGCACAACAGGGGATGCACTGCAGTGAGTCCAGAGAGTGCACTGGCACCACTGTTGATGCAGTGCAGTGAGTCCAGAGAGTGCACTGGCACCACTGGGGATGCAGTGCAGTGAGTCCAGAGAGTGCACTGGCACCACTGGGGATGCAGTGCAGTGAGAGCAGAGAGTGCACTGGCACCACTGGCGATGCAGTGCAGTGAGTCCAGAGAGTTCACTGGCACCACTGGGGATGCAGTGCAGTGAGTCCAGAGAGTGCACTGGCACCACTGGGGATGCACTGCAGTGAGTCCAGAGAGTGTACTGGCACCACAGGGGATGCAGTGCAGTGAGTCCAGAGAGTGCACTGGCACCACTGGGGATGCACTGCACTGAGTCCAGAGAGTGCACTGGCACCATTGGGGATGCAGTGCACTGAGTCCAGAGAGTGCCCTTGCAGCACTGGGGATAAACTGCAGTGAGTCCAGACAGTGCACTGGCACCACTGGGGATGCACTGCAGTGAGACCAGAGAGTGCACTGGCACCACTAGGGATGCACTGCAGTGAGTTCAGAGAGTGCACTGACTCCACTGGGGATGCAGTGCAGTGAGTCCAGAGAGTGCACTGGCACCACTGGGGATGCAGTGCAGTGAGTCCTGAGAGTGCAATGGCACCACAGTGGATGCACTGCAGTGAGTCCAGAGAGTTCACTGGCACCACTGGGGATGCAGTGCAGTGAGTCCAGAGAGTGCACTGGCACCACTGGGGATGCAATGCAGTGAGTCCAGAGAGTGCACTGGCACCAACTTTAGCTGCACTGCTGTGAGTCCTGAGATTACACTGGCACCACTGGTGTTACTGTGCCTTGAGTCCAGAGACTACACTGGCACCACTGGGGTTGCACTGCAGTGGGTCCAGAGACTTCACAGGCACCACTGGGAATGCACTGGAGTGAGTCCAGAGAGTGCACTGGCACCACTGGGGATGCACTGCAGTGAGTCCAGAGAGTGCACTGGCACCACTGGAGATGCACTGCAGTGAGTCCAGAGAGTGCACTGGCTCCACTGGGGATGCAGTGCAGTGAGTGCAGAGAGTGCACTAGCACAACAGGGGATGCACTGCAGTGACTCCAGAAAGTGCACTGGCACCACTGGGGATGCAGTGCAGTGAGTCCAGAGAGTGCACTGGCACCACTGGTGATGCAGTGCAGTGAGTCCAGAGAGTACACTGGCACCACTGGGGATGCACTGCAGTGAGTCCAGAGAATGCACTGGCACTAATGGGGATGCAGTGCAGTGACTCGAAAGAGTGCACTGGCACCACTGCGGATGCACTGCAGTGAGTCCGGAGAGTGCCCTGGCACCAATGGTGATGCAGTGCAGTGAGTCCAGAGAGTGCACTGGCACCACTGGGGATGCACTGCAGTGAGTCCAGAGAGTGAACTGGCACCACTGGGGATGCAGTGCAGTGAGTCCAGAGAGTGCACTGCCACCACTGGAGATGCAGTGCAGTGCGTCCAGAGAGTGCACTAGCACCACTGGTGATGCACTGCAGTGAGTCCAGAGAGTGCACTGGCACCACAGGGGATGCACTGTAGTGAGTCCAGAGAGTGCACTGGCACCACTGGGGATGAACCCCGGTGAGTCCAGAGAGTGCACTGGCACCACTGGGGATGCACTGCAGTGAGTCCAGAGAGTGCACGGGCACCACTGGGGATGGAGTGCAGGGAGTCCACAGATTGCACTGGCACCACTGGGGATGCAGTGCAGTGAGTCCAGAGAGTGCTCTGGCACCACTGATCTGCACTGCTGTGAGTCCAGTAATTGCACTGGCACCACTGGGGATGCACTGCTGTGAGTCCAGAGACTACACTGGCACCACTGGGGATGCACTGCAGTGAGTCCAGAGAGTGCACTGGCACCACTGTTGATGCAGTGCAGTGAGTCCAGAGGGCGCACTGGCACCACTGGGGATGCAGTGCAGTGAGTCCAGAGAGTGCACTGGCACCACTGGGGATGCAGTGCAGTGAGCTCAGAGAGTGCACTGGCACCACTGGGGATGCACTGCAGTGAGTCCAGAGAGTGCACTGGAACCACTGGGGATGCAGTGCAGTGAGTCCAGAGAGTGCACTGGCACCACTGGGGATGCACTGCAGTGAGTCCAGAGAGTGCACTGGCACCACTGGAGATGCACTGCAGTGAGTCCAGAGAGTGCACTGGCTCCACTGGGGATGCACTGCACTGAGTCCAGAAAGTGCACTGGCACCACTGGGGATGCAGTGCAGTGAGACCAGAGAGTGCTCTGGCACCACTGTTGATGCAGTGCAGTGAGTCCAGAGAGTGCACCGGCTCCAAAGGGGATACACTGCAGTGAGTCCGGAGAGTGCCCTGGCACCAATGGTGATGCAGTGCAGTGAGTCCAGAGAGTGCACTTTCAGCACTGGGGATGCACTGCAGTGAGTCCAGAGAGTGCACTGGCACCACGGGGATGCAGTGCACTGAGTCCAGAGAGTGCACTGGCACCACTGGGGTTGCAATGCAGTTAGTCCAGGGAGTGCACTGGCTCCAATGGGGATGCAGTGCACTGAGTCCAGAGAGTGCACTGGCACCACTGGGGATGCAGTGCAGTGAGTCCTGAGAGTGCAATGGCACCACAAGAGATGCACTGCAGTGAGTCCAGAGAGTGCACTGGCACCACTGGGGATGCACTGCAGTGAGTCCAGAGAGTGCACTGGCACTTCTGGGGATGCAGTGCAGTGAATGCAGAGAGTGTACTAGCACAACAGGGGATGCACTGCAGTGACTCCAGAAAGTGCACTGGCACCAGTGGGGATGCAGTGCAGTGAGTCCAGAGAGTGCACTGGCACCACTGGGGATGCAGTGCAGTGAGTCCAGAGAGTGCACTGGCACCACTGGGGATGCAGTGCAGTGAGTCCAGAGAGTGCACTGGCACCACTGGGGATGCACTGCAGTGAGTCCAGAGACTTCACAGGCACCACTGGGGATGCAGTACAGTGAGTCCAGAGAGTGCACTGGCACCACTGGGGATTCAGTTCAGTGAGTCCAGAGGGTGAACTGGCACCACTGGGGATGTAGTGCAGTGAGTCCAGAGAGTGCACTGGCACCACCGGGGATTCACAGCAAGGAGTCCAGAGAGTGCACTGGCACCTAAGGGGCTGCACTGCAGTGAGTCCAGAGAGTGCACTGGCACCACTTGGGCTGCACTGCAGTGAGTCCAGAGAGTGCACTGGCACAACTGGGATGCAGTGCAGTGAGAGCACAGAGTGCACTGGCACCACAGGGGATACACTGCAGTGAGTCCAGAGAGTGCACTGGCACTACGGGTGATGCACTGCAGTGAGTCCAGAGAGTGCACTGTCAGCACTGGGGATGCAGTGCAGTGAGTCCAGAGAGTGCACTGGCACCACTGGGGATGCAGTTCAGTGAGTCCAGAGAGTGCACTGGCTCCACTGGGGATGCACTGCACTGAGTCCAGAGAGTGCACTGGCACCACTGGAATGCAAAGAAGTGAGTCCATAGAGTGCAATGGAACCACTGGGGATGCAGTGCAGTGAGTCTAGAGAGTGCACTGGCACCTAAGGGGCTGCACTGCAGTGAGTCCAGAGAGTGCACTGGCACCACTTGGGCTGCACTGCAGTGAGTCCAGAGAGTGCACTGGCACAACTGGGATGCAGTGCAGTGAGAGCACAGAGTGCACTGGCACCACAGGGGATACACTGCAGTGAGTCCAGAGAGTGCACTGGCACCACTGGGGATGCAGCACAGTGAGTCCAGAGAGTGCACTGGCACCACTGGGGATGCAGCGCAGTGACTACAGAGAGTGCCCTGCAACCACTGGGGATGCAGTTCAGTGAGTCCAGAGAGTGAACTGGCACCACTGGGGATACACTGCAGTGAGTCCAGAGAGTGCACTGACACCACTCTGAATGCACTGCATTGAGTACAGAGAGTGCACTGGCACCACTGGGGATGCAGCGCAGTGACTACAGAGAGTGCACTGGCACCAATGGGGATGCAGTGCAGTGAGCTCAGAGAGTGCACTGGCACCACTGGGGATGCACTGCAGTGAGTCCAGAGAGTGCAGTGGCACCACTGGGGATGCAGTGCAGTGAGTCCAGAGAGTGCACTGGCACCACCGGGGATTCACTGCAGTGAGTCCAGAGAGTGAACTGGCACCACTGGGGATGCAGTGCAGTGAGCTCAGAGAGTGCACTGGCACCACTGGGGATGCAGTGCAGTGAGTCCAGAGAGTGCACTGGCACCACTGGGGATGCACTGCACTGAGTCCAGAGAGTGCACTGGCACCACTGGGGATGCAGTGCACTGAGTCCAGAGAGTGCACTGTCAGCACTGGGGATGCACTGCAGTGAGTCCAGAGAGTGCACTGGCACCACTGGGGATGCAGTGCAGTGAGTCCAGAGAGTGCACTGGCACCACTGGGGATGCAATGCAGTTAGTCCAGAGAGTGCACTGGCTCCAATGGGGATGCAGTGCAGTGAGTCCAGAGAGTGCACTGACACCACTGTGGATGCACTGCAGTGAGTCCTGAGAGTGCAAAGGCACCACAAGGGATGCACTGCAGTGAGTCCAGAGAGTGCACTGGCACCACTGGGGATGCAGTGCAGTGAGTGCAGAGAGTGCACTGGCACCACTGGGGATGCACTGCAGTGAGTCCAGAGAGTGCACTGGCAGTTCTGGGGATGCAGTGCAGTGAATGCAGAGAGTGCACTAGCACAACAGGGGATGCACTGCAGTGACTCCAGAAAGTGCACTGGCACCACTGGGGATGCAGTGCAGTGAGTCCAGAGAGTGCACTGGCACCACTGGTGATGCAGTGCAGTGAGTCCAGAGAGTGCAGTGGCACCACTGGGGATGCAGTGCAGTGAGTCCAGAGACTTCACAGGCACCACTGGGGATGCAGTACAGTGAGTCCAGAGAGTGCACTGGCACCACTGGAGATTCAGTTCAGTGAGTCCAGAGAGTGAACTGGCACCACTGGGGATGTAGTGCAGTGAGTCCAGAGAGTGCACTGGCACCACCGGGGATTCACTGCAAGGAGTCCAGAGAGTGCACTGGCACCTAAGGGGCTGCACTACAGTGAGTCCAGAGAGTGCACTGGAACCACTTGGGCTGCACTGCAGTGAGTCCAGAGAGTGCACTGGCACCACTGGGGATGCAGTGCAGTGAGCTCAGATTGTGCACTGGCACCACTGGGCATGCAGTGCAGTGAGTCCAGAGAGTGCACTGGCTCCACTGGGGATGCACTGCACTGAGTCCAGAGAGTGCACTGGCACCACTGGGGATGCAGTGCACTGAGTCCAGAGAGTGCACTGTCAGCACTGGGAATGCACTGCAGTGAGTCCAGAGAGTGCACTGGCTCCAATGGGGATGCAGTGCAGTGAGTCCAGAGAGTGCACTGGCACCACTTGGGATGCACTGCTGTGAGTCCTGAGAGTGCAATGGCACCACAATTCATGCACTGCACTGAGTCCAGAGAGTGCACTGGCACCACTGGGGATGCAGTGCACTGAGTCCAGAGAGTGCACTGTCAGCACTGGGAACGCACTGCAGTGAGTCCAGAGAGTGCACTGGCTCCACTGGGGATGCACTGCACTGAGTCCAGAAAGTGCACTGGCACCACTGGGGATGCAGTGCAGTGAGACCAGAGAGTGCTCTGGCACCACTGTTGATGCAGTGCAGTGAGTCCAGAGAGTGCACCGGCTCCAAAGGGGATACACTGCAGTGAGTCCGGAGAGTGCCCTGGCACCAATGGTGATGCAGTGCAGTGAGTCCAGAGAGTGCACTGGCACCACTGGGGATGCACTGCAGTGAGTCCAGAGAGTGCACTGGCACCACTGGGGATGCAGTGCAGTGAGTCCAGAGAGTGCACTGGCACCACTGGGGATTCAGTGCAGTGAGTCCAGAGAGTGCACTGGCACCACTGGGGATGCACTGCAGTGAGTCCAGAGAGTGTACTGGCACCTTGGGGATGCACTGCAGTGAGTCCAGAGAGTGCACTGGCACCACTGGGGATGCACTGCAGTGAGTCCAGAGAGTGCACTGGCACCACTGGGGATGCACTGCAGTGAGTCCAGAGAGTTCTCTGGCACCACTGGGGATGCAGTTTAGTGAGTCCAGAGAGTGCACCGGCTCCAATGGGGATACACTGCAGTGAGTCCAGAGAGTGCAGTGGCACCACTGGGTATGCAGTGCAGTGAGTACAGAGAGTGCTCTGGCACCACTGATCTGCACTGCTGTGAGTCCAGAGACTACACTGGCACCAGTGGGGATGCAGTGCAGTGAGTCCAGAGAGTGCACTGGCACCACTGGGGATGCAGTGCAGTGAGTCCAGAGTGTGCACTGGCACCACTGGTGATGCAGTGCAGTGAGTCCAGAGAGTGCACTGGCACCACTGGGGATGCACTGCACTGAGTCCAGAGAGTGCACTGGCACCACTGGGGATGCAGTGCACTGAGTCCAGAGAGTGCACTTTCAGCACTGGGGATGCACTGCAGTGAGTCCAGAGAGTACACTGGCACCACGGGGATGCAGTGCAGTGAGTCCAGAGAGTGCACTGGCACCACTGGGGTTGCAATGCAGTTAGTCCAGGGAGTGCACTGGCTCCAATGGGGATGCAGTGCACTGAGTCCAGAGAGTGCACTGGCACCACTGGGGATGCAGTGCAGTGAGTCCTGAGAGTGCAATGGCACCACAAGAGATGCACTGCAGTGAGTCCAGAGAGTGCACTGGCACCACTGGGGATGCACTGCAGTGAGTCCAGAGAGTGCACTGGCACTTCTGGAGATGCAGTGCAGTGAATGCAGAGAGTGTACTAGCACAACAGGGGATGCACTGCAGTGACTCCAGAAAGTGCACTGGCACCAGTGGGGATGCAGTGCAGTGAGTCCAGAGAGTGCACTGGCACCACTGGGGATGCAGTGCAGTGAGTCCAGAGAGTGCACTGGCACCACTGGGGATGCAGTGCAGTGAGTCCAGAGAGTGCACTGGCACCACTGGGGATGCACTGCAGTGAGTCCAGAGACTTCACAGGCACCACTGGGGATGCAGTACAGTGAGTCCAGAGAGTGCACTGGCACCACTGGGGATTCAGTTCAGTGAGTCCAGAGAGTGAACTGGCACCACTGGGGATGTAGTGCAGTGAGTCCAGAGAGTGCACTGGCACCACCGGGGATTCACAGCAAGGAGTCCAGAGAGTGCACTGGCACCTAAGGGGCTGCACTGCAGTGAGTCCAGAGAGTGCACTGGCACCACTTGGGCTGCACTGCAGTGAGTCCAGAGAGTGCACTGGCACAACTGGGATGCAGTGCAGTGAGAGCACAGAGTGCACTGGCACCACAGGGGATACACTGCAGTGAGTCCAGAGAGTGCACTGGCACCACTGGGGATGCAGCACAGTGAGTCCAGAGAGTGCACTGGCACCACTGGGGATGCAGCGCAGTGACTACAGAGAGTGCCCTGCAACCACTGGGGATGCAGTTCAGTGAGTCCAGAGAGTGAACTGGCACCACTGGGGATACACTGCAGTGAGTCCAGAGAGTGCACTGACACCACTGTGAATGCACTGCATTGAGTACAGAGAGTGCACTGGCACCACTGGGGATGCACTGCAGTGAGTCCAGAGAATGCACTGGCACCAATGGGGATGCAGTGCAGTGAGCTCAGAGAGTGCACTGGCACCACTGGGGATGCACTGCAGTGAGTCCAGAGAGTGCAGTGGCACCATTGGGGATGCAGTGCAGTGAGTCCAGAGAGTGCACTGGCACCACCGGGGATTCACTGCAGTGAGTCCAGAGAGTGAACTGGCACCACTGGGGATGCAGTGCAGTGAGCTCAGAGAGTGCACTGGCACCACTGGGGATGCAGTGCAGTGAGTCCAGAGAGTGCACTGGCACCACTGGGGATGCACTGCACTGAGTCCAGAGAGTGCACTGGCACCACTGGGGATGCAGTGCACTGAGTCCAGAGAGTGCACTGTCAGCACTGGGGATGCACTGCAGTGAGTCCAGAGAGTGCACTGGCACCACTGGGGATGCAGTGCAGTGAGTCCAGAGAGTGCACTGGCACCACTGGGGATGCAATGCAGTTAGTCCAGAGAGTGCACTGGCTCCAATGGGGATGCAGTGCAGTGAGTCCAGAGAGTGCACTGACACCACTGTGGATGCAGTGCAGTGAGTCCTGAGAGTGCAAAGGCACCACAAGGGATGCACTGCAGTGAGTCCAGAGAGTGCACTGGCACCACTGGGGATGCAGTGCAGTGAGTGCAGAGAGTGCACTGGCACCACTGGGGATGCACTGCAGTGAGTCCAGAGAGTGCACTGGCAGTTCTGGGGATGCAGTGCAGTGAATGCAGAGAGTGCACTAGCACAACAGGGGATGCACTGCAGTGACTCCAGAAAGTGCACTGGCACCACTGGGGATGCAGTGCAGTGAGTCCAGAGAGTGCACTGGCACCACTGGTGATGCAGTGCAGTGAGTCCAGAGAGTGCAGTGGCACCACTGGGGATGCAGTGCAGTGAGTCCAGAGAGTGCACTGGCACCACTGGGGATGCACTGCAGTGAGTCCAGAGACTTCACAGGCACCACTGGGGATGCAGTACAGTGAGTCCAGAGAGTGCACTGGCACCACTGGGGATTCAGTTCAGTGAGTCCAGAGAGTGAACTGGCACCACTGGGGATGTAGTGCAGTGAGTCCAGAGAGTGCACTGGCACCACCGGGGATTCACTGCAAGGAGTCCAGAGAGTGCACTGGCACCTAAGGGGCTGCACTGCAGTGAGTCCAGAGAGTGCACTGGAACCACTTGGGCTGCACTGCAGTGAGTCCAGAGAGTGCACTGGCACCACTGGGGATGCAGTGCAGTGAGCTCAGATTGTGCACTGGCACCACTGGGCATGCAGTGCAGTGAGTCCAGAGAGTGCACTGGCTCCACTGGGGATGCACTGCACTGAGTCCAGAGAGTGCACTGGCACCACTGGGGATGCAGTGCACTGAGTCCAGAGAGTGCACTGTCAGCACTGGGAATGCACTGCAGTGAGTCCAGAGAGTGCACTGGCTCCAATGGGGATGCAGTGCAGTGAGT
The DNA here is from genome assembly GCF_964034855.1 of Anser brachyrhynchus. Classification (NCBI taxonomy): domain Eukaryota; kingdom Metazoa; phylum Chordata; class Aves; order Anseriformes; family Anatidae; genus Anser; species Anser brachyrhynchus. The sequence goes on from NC_137709.1 coordinate 20,864,773, forward strand.
CCAGAGAGTGCACTGGCACCACTTGGGATGCACTGCTGTGAGTCCTGAGAGTGCAATGGCACCACAAGGGATGCACTGCAGTGAGTCCAGAGAGTGCACTGGCACCACTGGGGATGCAGTGCACTGAGTCCAGAGAGTGCACTGTCAGCACTGGGAATGCACTGCAGTGAGTCCAGAGAGTGCACTGGCACCACTGGGGATGCAGTGCAGTGAGCTCAGATTGTGCACTGGCACCACTGGGCATGCAGTGCAGTGAGTCCAGAGAGTGCACTGGCTCCACTGGGGATGCACTGCACTGAGTCCAGAGAGTGCACTGGCACCACTGGGGATGCAGTGCACTGAGTCCAGAGAGTGCACTGGCACCACTGGGGATGCACCCCGGTGAGTCCAGAGAGTGCACTGGCTCCAATGGGGATGCAGTGCAGTGAGTCCAGAGAGTGCACTGGCACCACTTGGGATGCACTGCTGTGAGTCCTGAGAGTGCAATGGCACCACAAGGGATGCACTGCAGTGAGTCCAGAGAGTGCACTGTCACCACTGGGGATGCAGTGCAGTGAGTCCAGAGATTGCACTGGCACCACTGGGGATGCACTGTAGTGGGTCCAGAGAGTGCACTGGCACCACTGGGGATGCAGTGCAGTGAGTCCAGAGAGTGCACTGGCACCACTGGGGATGCACTGCAGTGAGTCCAGAGATTGCACTGGCACCACTGGGGATGCAGTGCAGTGAGTCCACAAAGTGCACTGGCACCACTGGTGATGCACTGCAGTGAGTCCAGAGAGTGCACTGGCACCACTGGGGATGCAGTTCAGTGAGTCCAGAGAGTGAACTGGCACCACTGGTGATGCAGTGCAGTGAGTCCAGAGAGTACACTGGCACCACTGGGGATGCACTGCAGTGAGTCCAGAGAATGCACTGGCACTAATGGGGATGCAGTGCAGTGACTCGAAAGAGTGCACTGGCACCACTGGGGATGCACTGCAGTGAGTCCGGAGAGTGCCCTGGCACCAATGGTGATGCAGTGCAGTGAGTCCAGAGAGTGCACTGGCACCACTGGGGATGCACTGCAGTGAGTCCAGAGAGTGAACTGGCACCACTGGGGATGCAGTGCAGTGAGTCCAGAGAGTGCACTGCCACCACTGGAGATGCAGTGCATTGCGTCCAGAGAGTGCACTAGCACCACTGGGGATGCACTGCAGTGAGTCCAGAGAGTGTACTGGCACCACAGGGGATGCACTGCAGTGAGTCCAGAGAGTGCACTGGCACCACTGGGGATGAACCCCGGTGAGTCCAGAGAGTGCACTGGCACCACTGGGGATGCACTGCAGTGCGTCCAGAGAGTTCTCTGGCACCACTGGGGATGCAGTGCAGTGAGTCCAGAGAGTGCACCGGCTCCAATCGGAATACACTGCAGTGAGTCCAGAGAGTGCACAGGCACCACTGGGCATGGAGTGCAGTGAGTCCACAGAGTGCACTGGCACCACTGGGGATGCACTGCAGTGAGTCCAGAGAGTGCTCTGGCACCACTGATCTGCACTGCTGTGAGTCCAGTAATTGCACTGGCACCACTGGGGATGCACTGCTGTGAGTCCAGAGACTACACTGGCACCACTGGGGATGCAGTGCAGTGAGTCCAGAGAGTGCACTGGCACCACTGTTGATGCAGTGCAGTGAGTCCAGAGAGTACACTGGCACCACTGGGGATGCACTGCAGTGAGTCCAGAGAATGCACTGGCACTAATGGGGATGCAGTGCAGTGACTCTAAAGAGTGCACTGGCACCACTGCGGATGCACTGCAGTGAGTCCGGAGAGTGCCCTGGCACCAATGGTGATGCAGTGCAGTGAGTCCAGAGAGTGCACTGGCACCACTGGGGATGCACTGCAGTGAGTCCAGAGAGTGCACTGGCACCACTGGGGATGCAGTGCAGTGAGTCCAGAGAGTGCACTGCCACCACTGGAGATGCAGTGCAGTGCGTCCAGAGAGTGCACTAGCACCACTGGGATGCAGTGCAGTGAGTCCACAGAGTGCACTGGCACCTCAGGGGATACACTGCAGTGAGTCCTGAGAGTGCACTGGCACCACTGGGGATGCACTGCAGTGAGTCCAGAGAGTTCTCTGGCACCACTGGGGATGCAGTTTAGTGAGTCCAGAGAGTGCACCGGCTCCAATGGGGATACACTGCAGTGAGTCCAGAGAGTGCACAGGCACCACTGGGCATGGAGTGCAGTGAGTCCACAGAGTGCACTGGCACCACTGGGGATGCAGTGCAGTGAGTCCAGAGAGTGCTCTGGCACCACTGATCTGCACTGCTGTGAGTCCAGTAATTGCACTGGCACCACTGGGGATGCACTGCTGTGAGTCCAGAGACTACACTGGCACCACTGGGGATGCAGTGCAGTGAGTCCAGAGAGTGCACTGGCACCACTGGGGATGCACTGCAGTGAGTCCAGAGAGTGTACTGGCAGCACAGGGGATGCACTGCAGTGAGTCCAGAGAGTGCACTGGCACCACTGTTGATGCAGTGCAGTGAGTCCAGAGAGCGCACTGGCACCACTGGGGATGCAGTGCAGTGAGTCCAGAGAGTGCACTGGCACCACTGGGGATGCAGTGCAGTGAGCTCAGAGAGTGCACTGGCACCACTGGGGATGCAGTGCAGTGAGTCCAGAGAGTGCACTGGATCCACTGGGGATGCAGTGCAGTGAGTCCAGAGAGTGCACTGGCACCACTGGGGATGCAGTGCAGTGAGTCCAGAGAGTGCACTGGCACCACAAGGGATGCACTACAGTGAGTCCAGAGAGTGCACTGGCACCACTGGAGATGCACTGCAGTGAGTCCAGAGAGTGCACTGGCTCCACTGGGGATGCACTGCACTGAGTCCAGAAAGTGCACTGGCACCACTGGGGATGCAGTGCAGTGAGACCAGAGAGTGCTCTGGCACCACTGGGGATGCACTGCAGTGAGTCCAGAGAATGCACTGGCACCACTGCGGATGCACTGCAGTGAGTCCGGAGAGTGCCCTGGCACCAATGGTGATGCAGTGCAGTGAGTCCAGAGAGTGCACTGGCACCACTGGGGATGCACTGCAGTGAGTCCAGAGAGTGCACTGGCACCACTGGGGATGCAGTGCAGTGAGTCCAGAGAGTGCACTGGCACCACTGGGGATGCAGTGCAGTGAGTCCAGAGAGTGCACTGGCACCACTGGGGATGCACTGCAGTGAGTCCAGAGAGTGTACTGGCACCTTGGGGATGCACTGCAGTGAGTCCAGAGAGTGCACTGGCACCACTGGGGCTGCACTGCAGTGAGTGCAGAGAGTGCACTGGCACCACTGGGGATGCACTGCAGTGAGTCCAGAGAGTTCTCTGGCACCACTGGGGATGCAGTTTAGTGAGTCCAGAGAGTGCACCGGCTCCAATGGGGATACACTGCAGTGAGTCCAGAGAGTGCAGTGGCACCACTGGGTATGCAGTGCAGTGAGTACAGAGTGCTCTGGCACCACTGATCTGCACTGCTGTGAGTCCAGAGACTACACTGGCACCACTGGGGATGCAGTGCAGTGAGTCCAGAGAGTGCACTGGCACCACTGGTGATGCAGTGCAGTGAGTCCAGAGAGTGCACTGACACCACTGGGGATGCAGTGCAGTGAGCTCAGAGAGTGCACTGGCACCACTGGGGATGCAGTGCAGTGAGTCTAGAGAGTGCACTGGCACCACTGGGGTTGCAATGCAGTTAGTCCAGGGAGTGCACTGGCTCCAATGGGGATGCAGTGCAGTGAGTCCAGAGAGTGCACTGGCACCACTGGGGATGCAGTGCAGTGAGTCCTGAGAGTGCAATGGCACCACAAGGGATGCACTGCAGTGAGTCCAGAGAGTGCACTGGCACCACTGGGGATGCACTGCAGTGAGTCCAGAGAGTGCACTGGCACTTCTGGGGATGCAGTGCAGTGAATGCAGAGAGTGTACTAGCACAACAGGGGATGCACTGCAGTGACTCCAGAAAGTGCACTGGCACCACTGGGGATGCAGTGCAGTGAGTCCAGAGAGTGCACTGGCACCACTGGCGATGCAGTGCAGTGAGTCCAGAAAGTGCACTGGCACCACTGGGGATGCAGTGCAGTGAGTCCAGAGAGTGCACTGGCACCACTGGGGATGCACTGCAGTGAGTCCAGAGACTTCACAGGCACCACTGGGGATGCAGTACAGTGAGTCCAGAGAGTGCACTGGCACCACTGGGGATTCAGTTCAGTGAGTCCAGAGAGTGAACTGGCACCACTGGGGATGTAGTGCGGTGAGTCCAGAGAGTGCACTGGCACCACCGGGGATTCACTGCAAGGAGTCCAGAGAGTGCACTGGCACCTAAGGGGCTGCACTGCAGTGAGTCCAGAGAGTGCACTGGCACCACTTGGGCTGCACTGCAGTGAGTCCAGAGAGTGCACTGGCACAACTGGGATGCAGTGCAGTGAGAGCACAGAGTGCACTGGCACCACAGGGGATACACTGCATTGAGTCCAGAGAGTGCACTGGCACCACTGGGGATGCAGCACAGTGAGTCCAGAGAGTGCACTGGCACCACTGGGGATGCAGCGCAGTGACTACAGAGAGTGCCCTGCAACCACTGGGGATGCAGTTCAGTGAGTCCAGAGAGTGAACTGGCACCACTGGGGATACACTGCAGTGAGTCCAGAGAGTGCACTGACACCACTGGGAATGCACTGCATTGAGTACAGAGAGTGTACTGGCACCTCAGGGGCTGCACTGCAGTGAGTCCAGAGAGTGCACTGGCAGCAATGGGGATGCAGTGCAGTGAGCTCAGAGAGTGCACTGGCACCACTGGGGATGCAGTGCAGTGAGTCCAGAGAGTGCACTGGCACCACTGGGGATGCACTGCAGTGAGTCCAGAGAGTGCACTGGCTCCACTGGGGATGCAGTGCAGTGAGTCCAGAGAGTGCACTGGCACCACTGGGGATGCAATGCAGTTAGTCCAGAGAGTGCACTGGCTCCAATGGGGATGCACTGCAGTGAGTCCGGAGAGTGCACTGGCACCACTGGGGTTGCACTGCAGTGAGTCCAGAGAGTGCACTGGCACCTTGGGGATGCAGTGCAGTGAGTCCAGAGAGTGCACTGGCACCACCGGGGATTCACTGCAGTGAGTCCAGAGAGTGAACTGGCACCACTGGGGATGCAGTGCAGTGAGTGCAGAGAGTGCACTGGCACCACTGGGGATGCAGTGCAGTGAGTCCAGAGAGTGCACTGGCACCACTGGGGATGCACTGCACTGAGTCCAGAGAGTGCACTGGCACCACTGGGGATGCAGTGCAGTGAGTCCAGAGAGTGCACTGTCAGCACTGGGGATGCACTGCAGTGAGTCCAGAGAGTGCACTGGCACCACTGGGGATGCAGTGCAGTGAGTCCAGAGAGTGCACTGGCACCACGGGGATGCAATGCAGTTAGTCCAGAGAGTGCACTGGCTCCAATGGAGATGCAGTGCAGTGAGTCCAGAGAGTGCACTGGCACCACTGGGGATGCAGTGCAGTGAGTCCTGAGAGTGCAAAGGCACCACTGGGGATGCACTGCAGTGAGTCCAGAGAGTGCACTGGCACCACTGGGGATGCAGTGCAGTGAGTCCAGAGAGTGCACTGGCACCACTGGGGATGCACTGCAGTGAGTCCAGAGAGTGCACTGGCAGTTCTGGGGATGCAGTGCAGTGAATGCAGAGAGTGCACTAGCACAACAGGGGATGCACTGCAGTGACTCCAGAGAGTGCAGTGGCACCACTGGGGATGCAGTGCAGTGAGTCCAGAGAGTGCACTGGCACCACTGGTGATGCAGTGCAGTGAGTCCAGAGAGTGCACTGGCACCACTGGGGATGCAGTGCAGTGAGTCCAGAGAGTGCACTGGCACCACTGGGGATGCACTGCAGTGAGTCCAGAGACTTCACAGGCACCACTGGGGATGGAGTACAGTGAGTCCAGAGAGTGCACTGGCACCACTGGGGATTCAGTTCAGTGAGTCCAGAGAGTGAACTGGCACCACTGGGGATGTAGTGCAGTGAGTCCAGAGAGTGCACTGGCACCACCGGGGATTCACTGCAAGGAGTCCAGAGAGTGCACTGGCACCTAAGGGGCTGCACTGCAGTGAGTCCAGAGAGTGCACTGGAACCACTTGGGCTGCACTACAGTGAGTCCAGAGAGTGCACTGGCACCACTGGGGATGCAGTGCAGTGAGCTCAGATTGTGCACTGGCACCACTGGGCATGCAGTGCAGTGAGTCCAGAGAGTGCACTGGCTCCACTGGGGATGCACTGCACTGAGTCCAGAGAGTGCACTGGCACCACTGGGGATGCAGTGCACTGAGTCCAGAGAGTGCACTGTCAGCACTGGGAATGCACTGCAGTGAGTCCAGAGAGTGCACTGGCACCACTGGGGATGCACTGCAGTGAGTACAGAGAGTGCACTGGCACCACTGGGGATGCACCCCGGTGAGTCCAGAGAGTGCACTGGCTCCAATGGGGATGCAGTGCAGTGAGTCCTGAGAGTGCAATGGCACCACAAGGGATGCACTGCAGTGAGTCCAGAGAGTGCACTGTCACCACTGGGAATGCAGTGCAGTGAGTCCAGAGATTGCACTGGCACCACTGGGGATGCACTGCAGTGGGTCCAGAGAGTGCACTGGCACCACTGGGGATGCAGTGCAGTGAGTCCAGAGAGTGCACTGGCACCACTGGGGATGCACTGCAGTGAGTCCAGAGAGTGCTCTGGCACCACTGGGGATGCAGTGCAGTGAGTCCAGAGAGTGCACTGGCACCACTGGTGATGCACTGCAGTGAGTCCAGAGAGTGAACTGGCACCACTGGGGATGCAGTTCAGTGAGTCCAGAGAGTGAACTGGCACCACTGGGGATGCAGTGCAGTGAGTCCAGAGAGTGCACTGGCACCACCGGGGATTCACTGCAGTGAGTCCAGAGAGTCCACTGACACCACTGGGAATGCACTGCATTGAGTCCAGAGAGTGCACTGGCACCTCAGGGGCTGCACTGCAGTGAGTCCAGAGAGTGCACTGGCACCACTGGGGATGCACTGGAGTGAGTCCAGAGAGTGCACTGGCACCACTGGGGATGCAATGCAGTGAGTCCAGAGAGTGCACTGGCACCAATGGGATGCAGTGCAGTGAGTCCACAGAGTGCACTGGCACCACAGGGGATACACTGCAGTGAGTCCAGAGAGTGCACTGGCACCACTAGAGATGCAGCACAGGGAGTCCAGAGAGTGAACTGTCACCACTGGGGACGCAGCGCAGTGACTCCAGAGAGTGCGCTGGCACCAAAGGGAATGCACTGCAGTGAGTCCAGAGAGTGCACTGGCACCACTGGGGATGCACTGCAGTGGGTCCAGAGCGTGCACTGGCACCACTGGTGATGCAGTGCAGTGAGTCCAGAGAGTGCACTGGCACCACTGGGGATGCAGTGCAGTGAGTCCAGAGAGTGCACTGGCACCACTGGGGATGCAGTGCAGTGAGTCCAGAGAGTGCACTGGCACCATTGGGGATGCAGTGCAGTGAGTCCAGAGAGTGCACTGGCACCACTGGGGATGCACTGCAGTGAGTCCAGAGAGTGCACTGGCACCACTGGAGATGCACTGCACTGAGTCCAGAGAGTGCACTGGCTCCACTGGGGATGCAGTGCAGTGAGTGCAGAGAGTGCACTAGCACAACAGGGGATGCACTGCAGTGACTCCAGAGAGTGCACTGGCACCTCTGGAGATGCAGTGCAGTGAGTCCAGAGAGTGCACTGGCACCACTGGTGATGCCGTGCAGTGAGTCCAGAGTGTACACTGGCACCACTGGGGATGCACTGCAGTGAGTCCAGAGAATGCACTGGCACTAATGGGGATGCAGTGCAGTGACTCGAAAGAGTGCACTGGCACCACTGCGGATGCACTGCAGTGAGTCCGGTTGAGTGCCCTGGCACCAATGTTGATGCAGTGCAGTGAGTCCAGAGAGTGCACTGACTCCACTGGGGATGCAGTGCAGTGAGTCCAGAGAGTGCACTGGCACCACTGGGGATGCAGTGCAGTGAGTCCTGAGAGTGCAATGGCACCACAGTGGATGCACTGCAGTGAGTCCAGAGAGTTCACTGGCACCACTGGGGATGCAGTGCAGTGAGTCCAGAGAGTGCACTGGCACCACTGGGGATGCAATGCAGTGAGTCCAGAGAGTGCACTGGCACCAACTTTAGCTGCACTGCTGTGAGTCCTGAGATTACACTGGCACCACTGGTGTTACTGTGCCTTGAGTCCAGAGACTACACTGGCACCACTGGGGTTGCACTGCAGTGGGTCCAGAGACTTCACAGGCACCACTGGGAATGCACTGGAGTGAGTCCAGAGAGTGCACTGGCACCACTGGGGATGCACTGCAGTGAGTCCAGAGAGTGCACTGGCACCACTGGAGATGCACTGCAGTGAGTCCAGAGAGTGCACTGGCTCCACTGGGGATGCAGTGCAGTGAGTGCAGAGAGTGCACTAGCACAACAGGGGATGCACTGCAGTGACTCCAGAAAGTGCACTGGCACCACTGGGGATGCAGTGCAGTGAGTCCAGAGAGTGCACTGGCACCACTGGTGATGCAGTGCAGTGAGTCCAGAGAGTACACTGGCACCACTGGGGATGCACTGCAGTGAGTCCAGAGAATGCACTGGCACTAATGGGGATGCAGTGCAGTGACTCGAAAGAGTGCACTGGCACCACTGCGGATGCACTGCAGTGAGTCCGGAGAGTGCCCTGGCACCAATGGTGATGCAGTGCAGTGAGTCCAGAGAGTGCACTGGCACCACTGGGGATGCACTGCAGTGAGTCCAGAGAGTGAACTGGCACCACTGGGGATGCACTGCAGTGAGTCCAGAGACTTCACAGGCACCACTGGGGATGCAGTACAGTGAGTCCAGAGAGTGCACTGGCACCACTGGGGATTCAGTTCAGTGAGTCCAGAGAGTGAACTGGCACCACTGGGGATGTAGTGCAGTGAGTCCAGAGAGTGCACTGGCACCACCGGGGATTCACTGCAAGGAGTCCAGAGAGTGCACTGGCACCTAAGGGGCTGCACTGCAGTGAGTCCAGAGAGTGCACTGGAACCACTTGGGCTGCACTGCAGTGAGTCCAGAGAGTGCACTGGCACCACTGGGGATGCAGTGCAGTGAGTCCAGAGAGTGCACAGGCACCACTGGGGATGCAGTGCAGTGAGCTCAGAGAGTGCACTGGCACCACTGGGGATGCACTGCAGTGAGTCCAGAGAGTGCACTGGAACCACTGGGGATGCAGTGCAGTGAGTCCAGAGAGTGCACTGGCACCACTGGGGATGCACTGCAGTGAGTCCAGAGAGTGCACTGGCACCACTGGGGATGCACTGCAGTGAGTCCAGAGAGTGCACTGGCTCCACTGGGGATGCACTGCACTGAGTCCAGAAAGTGCACTGGCACCACTGGGGATGCAGTGCAGTGAGACCAGAGAGTGCTCTGGCACCACTGTTGATGCAGTGCAGTGAGTCCAGAGAGTGCACCGGCTCCAAAGGGGATACACTGCAGTGAGTCCGGAGAGTGCCCTGGCACCAATGGTGATGCAGTGCAGTGAGTCCAGAGAGTGCACTGGCACCACTGGGGATGCACTGCAGTGAGTCCAGAGAGTGCACTGGCACCACTGGGGATGCAGTGCAGTGAGTCCAGAGAGTGCACTGGCACCACTGGGGATTCAGTGCAGTGAGTCCAGAGAGTGCACTGGCACCACTGGGGATGCACTGCAGTGAGTCCAGAGAGTGTACTGGCACCTTGGGGATGCACTGCAGTGAGTCCAGAGAGTGCACTGGCACCACTGGGGATGCACTGCAGTGAGTCCAGAGAGTGCACTGGCACCACTGGGGATGCACTGCAGTGAGTCCAGAGAGTTCTCTGGCACCACTGGGGATGCAGTTTAGTGAGTCCAGAGAGTGCACCGGCTCCAATGGGGATACACTGCAGTGAGTCCAGAGAGTGCAGTGGCACCACTGGGTATGCAGTGCAGTGAGTACAGAGAGTGCTCTGGCACCACTGATCTGCACTGCTGTGAGTCCAGAGACTACACTGGCACCAGTGGGGATGCAGTGCAGTGAGTCCAGAGAGTGCACTGGCACCACTGGGGATGCAGTGCAGTGAGTCCAGAGTGTGCACTGGCACCACTGGTGATGCAGTGCAGTGAGTCCAGAGAGTGCACTGGCACCACTGGGGATGCACTGCAGTGAGTCCAGAGACTTCACAGGCACCACTGGGGATGCAGTACAGTGAGTCCAGAGAGTGCACTGGCACCACTGGGGATTCAGTTCAGTGAGTCCAGAGAGTGAACTGGCACCACTGGGGATGTAGTGCAGTGAGTCCAGAGAGTGCACTGGCACCTAAGGGGCTGCACTGCAGTGAGTCCAGAGAGTGCACTGGCACCACTTGGGCTGCACTGCAGTGAGTCCAGAGAGTGCACTGGCACAACTGGGATGCAGTGCAGTGAGAGCACAGAGTGCACTGGCACCACAGGGGATACACTGCAGTGAGTCCAGAGAGTGCACTGGCACCACTGGGGATGCAGCACAGTGAGTCCAGAGAGTGCACTGGCACCACTGGGGATGCAGCGCAGTGACTACAGAGAGTGCCCTGCAACCACTGGGGATGCAGTTCAGTGAGTCCAGAGAGTGAACTGGCACCACTGGGGATACACTGCAGTGAGTCCAGAGAGTGCACTGACACCACTGTGAATGCACTGCATTGAGTACAGAGAGTGCACTGGCACCACTGGGGATGCAGCGCAGTGACTACAGAGAGTGCACTGGCACCAATGGGGATGCAGTGCAGTGAGCTCAGAGAGTGCACTGGCACCACTGGGGATGCACTGCAGTGAGTCCAGAGAGTGCAGTGGCACCACTGGGGATGCAGTGCAGTGAGTCCAGAGAGTGCACTGGCACCACCGGGGATTCACTGCAGTGAGTCCAGAGAGTGAACTGGCACCACTGGGGATGCAGTGCAGTGAGCTCAGAGAGTGCACTGGCACCACTGGGGATGCAGTGCAGTGAGTCCAGAGAGTGCACTGGCACCACTGGGGATGCACTGCACTGAGTCCAGAGAGTGCACTGGCACCACTGGGGATGCAGTGCACTGAGTCCAGAGAGTGCACTGTCAGCACTGGGGATGCACTGCAGTGAGTCCAGAGAGTGCACTGGCACCACTGGGGATGCAGTGCAGTGAGTCCAGAGAGTGCACTGGCACCACTGGGGATGCAATGCAGTTAGTCCAGAGAGTGCACTGGCTCCAATGGGGATGCAGTGCAGTGAGTCCAGAGAGTGCACTGACACCACTGTGGATGCAGTGCAGTGAGTCCTGAGAGTGCAAAGGCACCACAAGGGATGCACTGCAGTGAGTCCAGAGAGTGCACTGGCACCACTGGGGATGCAGTGCAGTGAGTGCAGAGAGTGCACTGGCACCACTGGGGATGCACTGCAGTGAGTCCAGAGAGTGCACTGGCAGTTCTGGGGATGCAGTGCAGTGAATGCAGAGAGTGCACTAGCACAACAGGGGATGCACTGCAGTGACTCCAGAAAGTGCACTGGCACCACTGGGGATGCAGTGCAGTGAGTCCAGAGAGTGCACTGGCACCACTGGTGATGCAGTGCAGTGAGTCCAGAGAGTGCAGTGGCACCACTGGGGATGCAGTGCAGTGAGTCCAGAGAGTGCACTGGCACCACTGGGGATGCACTGCAGTGACTCCAGAGACTTCACAGGCACCACTGGGGATGCAGTACAGTGAGTCCAGAGAGTGCACTGGCACCACTGGGGATTCAGTTCAGTGAGTCCAGAGAGTGAACTGGCACCACTGGGGATGTAGTGCAGTGAGTCCAGAGAGTGCACTGGCACCACCGGGGATTCACTGCAAGGAGTCCAGAGAGTGCACTGGCACCTAAGGGGCTGCACTGCAGTGAGTCCAGAGAGTGCACTGGAACCACTTGGGCTGCACTGCAGTGAGTCCAGAGAGTGCACTGGCACCACTGGGGATGCAGTGCAGTGAGCTCAGATTGTGCACTGGCACCACTGGGCATGCAGTGCAGTGAGTCCAGAGAGTGCACTGGCACCACTGGGGATGCAGTGCACTGAGTCCAGAGAGTGCACTGTCAGCACTGGGAATGCACTGCAGTGAGTCCAGAGAGTGCACTGGCTCCAATGGGGATGCAGTGCAGTGAGTCCAGAGAGTGCACTGGCACCACTGGGGATTCAGTTCAGTGAGTCCAGAGAGTGAACTGGCACCACTGGGGATGTAGTGCAGTGAGTCCAGAGAGTGCACTGGCACCTAAGGGGCTGCACTGCAGTGAGTCCAGAGAGTGCACTGGCACCACTTGGGCTGCACTGCAGTGAGTCCAGAGAGTGCACTGGCACAACTGGGATGCAGTGCAGTGAGAGCACAGAGTGCACTGGCACCACAGGGGATACACTGCAGTGAGTCCAGAGAGTGCACTGGCACCACTGGGGATGCAGCACAGTGAGTCCAGAGAGTGCACTGGCACCACTGGGGATGCAGCGCAGTGACTACAGAGAGTGCCCTGCAACCACTGGGGATGCAGTTCAGTGAGTCCAGAGAGTGAACTGGCACCACTGGGGATACACTGCAGTGAGTCCAGAGAGTGCACTGACACCACTGTGAATGCACTGCATTGAGTACAGAGAGTGCACTGGCACCACTGGGGATGCAGCGCAGTGACTACAGAGAGTGCACTGGCACCAATGGGGATGCAGTGCAGTGAGCTCAGAGAGTGCACTGGCACCACTGGGGATGCACTGCAGTGAGTCCAGAGAGTGCAGTGGCACCACTGGGGATGCAGTGCAGTGAGTCCAGAGAGTGCACTGGCACCACCGGGGATTCACTGCAGTGAGTCCAGAGAGTGAACTGGCACCACTGGGGATGCAGTGCAGTGAGCTCAGAGAGTGCACTGGCACCACTGGGGATGCAGTGCAGTGAGTCCAGAGAGTGCACTGGCACCACTGGGGATGCACTGCACTGAGTCCAGAGAGTGCACTGGCACCACTGGGGATGCAGTGCACTGAGTCCAGAGAGTGCACTGTCAGCACTGGGGATGCACTGCAGTGAGTCCAGAGAGTGCACTGGCACCACTGGGGATGCAGTGCAGTGAGTCCAGAGAGTGCACTGGCACCACTGGGGATGCAATGCAGTTAGTCCAGAGAGTGCACTGGCTCCAATGGGGATGCAGTGCAGTGAGTCCAGAGAGTGCACTGACACCACTGTGGATGCAGTGCAGTGAGTCCTGAGAGTGCAAAGGCACCACAAGGGATGCACTGCAGTGAGTCCAGAGAGTGCACTGGCACCACTGGGGATGCAGTGCAGTGAGTGCAGAGAGTGCACTGGCACCACTGGGGATGCACTGCAGTGAGTCCAGAGAGTGCACTGGCAGTTCTGGGGATGCAGTGCAGTGAATGCAGAGAGTGCACTAGCACAACAGGGGATGCACTGCAGTGACTCCAGAAAGTGCACTGGCACCACTGGGGATGCAGTGCAGTGAGTCCAGAGAGTGCACTGGCACCACTGGTGATGCAGTGCAGTGAGTCCAGAGAGTGCAGTGGCACCACTGGGGATGCAGTGCAGTGAGTCCAGAGAGTGCACTGGCACCACTGGGGATGCACTGCAGTGAGTCCAGAGACTTCACAGGCACCACTGGGGATGCAGTACAGTGAGTCCAGAGAGTGCACTGGCACCACTGGGGATTCAGTTCAGTGAGTCCAGAGAGTGAACTGGCACCACTGGGGATGTAGTGCAGTGAGTCCAGAGAGTGCACTGGCACCACCGGGGATTCACTGCAAGGAGTCCAGAGAGTGCACTGGCACCTAAGGGGCTGCACTGCAGTGAGTCCAGAGAGTGCACTGGAACCACTTGGGCTGCACTGCAGTGAGTCCAGAGAGTGCACTGGCACCACTGGGGATGCAGTGCAGTGAGCTCAGATTGTGCACTGGCACCACTGGGCATGCAGTGCAGTGAGTCCAGAGAGTGCACTGGCACCACTGGGGATGCAGTGCACTGAGTCCAGAGAGTGCACTGTCAGCACTGGGAATGCACTGCAGTGAGTCCAGAGAGTGCACTGGCTCCAATGGGGATGCAGTGCAGTGAGTCCAGAGAGTGCACTGGCACCACTTGGGATGCACTGCTGTGAGTCCTGAGAGTGCAATGGCACCACAAGGGATGCACTGCACTGAGTCCAGAGAGTGCACTGGCACCACTGGGGATGCAGTGCACTGAGTCCAGAGAGTGCACTGTCAGCACTGGGAATGCACTGCAGTGAGTCCAGAGAGTGCACTGGCTCCACTGGGGATGCACTGCACTGAGTCCAGAAAGTGCACTGGCACCACTGGGGATGCAGTGCAGTGAGACCAGAGAGTGCTCTGGCACCACTGTTGATGCAGTGCAGTGAGTCCAGAGAGTGCACCGGCTCCAAAGGGGATACACTGCAGTGAGTCCGGAGAGTGCCCTGGCACCAATGGTGATGCAGTGCAGTGAGTCCAGAGAGTGCACTGGCACCACTGGGGATGCAGTGCAGTGAGTCCAGAGAGTGCACTGGCACCACTGGGGATGCAGTGCAGTGAGTCCAGAGAGTGCACTGGCACCACTGGGGATTCAGTGCAGTGAGTCCAGAGAGTGCACTGGCACCACTGGGGATGCACTGCAGTGAGTCCAGAGAGTGTACTGGCACCTTGGGGATGCACTGCAGTGAGTCCAGAGAGTGCACTGGCACCACTGGGGATGCACTGCAGTGAGTCCAGAGAGTTCTCTGGCACCACTGGGGATGCAGTTTAGTGAGTCCAGAGAGTGCACCGGCTCCAATGGGGATACACTGCAGTGAGTCCAGAGAGTGCAGTGGCACCACTGGGTATGCAGTGCAGTGAGTACAGAGAGTGCTCTGGCACCACTGATCTGCACTGCTGTGAGTCCAGAGACTACACTGGCACCAGTGGGGATGCAGTGCAGTGAGTCCAGAGAGTGCACTGGCACCACTGGGGATGCAGTGCAGTGAGTCCAGAGTGTGCACTGGCACCACTGGTGATGCAGTGCAGTGAGAGCACAGAGTGCACTGGCACCACAGGGGATACACTGCACTGAGTCCAGAGAGTGCACTGGCACCACTGGGGATGCAGTGCACTGAGTCCAGAGAGTGCACTTTCAGCACTGGGGATGCACTGCAGTGAGTCCAGAGAGTGCACTGGCACCACGGGGATGCAGTGCAGTGAGTCCAGAGAGTGCACTGGCACCACTGGGGTTGCAATGCAGTTAGTCCAGGGAGTGCACTGGCTCCAATGGGGATGCAGTGCACTGAGTCCAGAGAGTGCACTGGCACCACTGGGGATGCAGTGCAGTGAGTCCTGAGAGTGCAAATGCACCACAAGAGATGCACTGCAGTGAGTCCAGAGAGTGCACTGGCACCACTGGGGATGCACTGCAGTGAGTCCAGAGAGTGCACTGGCACTTCTGGGGATGCAGTGCAGTGAATGCAGAGAGTGTACTAGCACAACAGGGGATGCACTGCAGTGACTCCAGAAAGTGCACTGGCACCAGTGGGGATGCAGTGCAGTGAGTCCAGAGAGTGCACTGGCACCACTGGGGATGCAGTGCAGTGAGTCCAGAGAGTGCAGTGGCACCACTGGGGATGCAGTGCAGTGAGTCCAGAGAGTGCACTGGCACCACTGGGGATGCACTGCAGTGAGTCCAGAGACTTCACAGGCACCACTGGGGATGCAGTACAGTGAGTCCAGAGAGTGCACTGGCACCACTGGGGATGCACTGCAGTGAGTCCAGAGAGTGAACTGGCACCACTGGGGATGTAGTGCAGTGAGTCCAGAGAGTGCACTGGCACCACCGGGGATTCACAGCAAGGAGTCCAGAGAGTGCACTGGCACCTAAGGGGCTGCACTGCAGTGAGTCCAGAGAGTGCACTGGCACCACTTGGGCTGCACTGCAGTGAGTCCAGAGAGTGCACTGGCACAACTGGGATGCAGTGCAGTGAGAGCACAGAGTGCACTGGCACCACAGGGGATACACTGCAGTGAGTCCAGAGAGTGCACTGGCACCACTGGGGATGCAGCACAGTGAGTCCAGAGAGTGCACTGGCACCACTGGGGATGCAGCGCAGTGACTACAGAGAGTGCCCTGCAACCACTGGGGATGCAGTTCAGTGAGTCCAGAGAGTGAACTGGCACCACTGGGGATACACTGCAGTGAGTCCAGAGAGTGCACTGACACCACTGTGAATGCACTGCATTGAGTACAGAGAGTGCACTGGCACCACTGGGGATGCAGCGCAGTGACTACAGAGAGTGCACTGGCACCAATGGGGATGCAGTGCAGTGAGCTCAGAGAGTGCACTGGCACCACTGGGGATGCACTGCAGTGAGTCCAGAGAGTGCAGTGGCACCACTGGGGATGCAGTGCAGTGAGTCCAGAGAGTGCACTGGCACCACCGGGGATTCACTGCAGTGAGTCCAGAGAGTGAACTGGCACCACTGGGGATGCAGTGCAGTGAGCTCAGAGAGTGCACTGGCACCACTGGGGATGCAGTGCAGTGAGTCCAGAGAGTGCACTGGCACCACTGGGGATGCACTGCACTGAGTCCAGAGAGTGCACTGGCACCACTGGGGATGCAGTGCACTGAGTCCAGAGAGTGCACTGTCAGCACTGGGGATGCACTGCAGTGAGTCCAGAGAGTGCACTGACACCACTGTGGATGCAGTGCAGTGAGTCCTGAGAGTGCAAAGGCACCACAAGGGATGCACTGCAGTGAGTCCAGAGAGTGCACTGGCACCACTGGGGATGCAGTGCAGTGAGTGCAGAGAGTGCACTGGCACCACTGGGGATGCACTGCAGTGAGTCCAGAGAGTGCACTGGCAGTTCTGGGGATGCAGTGCAGTGAATGCAGAGAGTGCACTAGCACAACAGGGGATGAACTGCAGTGACTCCAGAAAGTGCACTGGCACCACTGGGGATGCAGTGCAGTGAGTCCAGAGAGTGCACTGGCACCACTGGTGATGCAGTGCAGTGAGTCCAGAGAGTGCAGTGGCACCACTGGGGATGCAGTGCAGTGAGTCCAGAGAGTGCACTGGCACCACTGGGGATGCACTGCAGTGAGTCCAGAGACTTCACAGGCACAACTGGGGATGCAGTACAGTGAGTCCAGAGAGTGCACTGGCACCACTGGGGATTCAGTTCAGTGAGTCCAGAGAGTGAACTGGCACCACTGGGGATGTAGTGCAGTGAGTCCAGAGAGTGCACTGGCACCACCGGGGATTCACTGCAAGGAGTCCAGAGAGTGCACTGGCACCTAAGGGGCTGCACTGCAGTGAGTCCAGAGAGTGCACTGGAACCACTTGGGCTGCACTGCAGTGAGTCCAGAGAGTGCACTGGCACCACTGGGGATGCAGTGCAGTGAGCTCAGATTGTGCACTGGCACCACTGGGCATGCAGTGCAGTGAGTCCAGAGAGTGCACTGGCTCCACTGGGGATGCACTGCACTGAGTCCAGAGAGTGCACTGGCACCACTGGGGATGCAGTGCACTGAGTCCAGAGAGTGCACTGTCAGCACTGGGAATGCACTGCAGTGAGTCCAGAGAGTGCACTGGCTCCAATGGGGATGCAGTGCAGTGAGTCCAGAGAGTGCACTGGCACCACTTGGGATGCACTGCTGTGAGTCCTGAGAGTGCAATGGCACCACAAGGGATGCACTGCACTGAGTCCAGAGAGTGCACTGGCACCACTGGGGATGCAGTGCACTGAGTCCAGAGAGTGCACTGTCAGCACTGGGAATGCACTGCAGTGAGTCCAGAGAGTGCACTGGCACCACTGGGGATGCAGTGCAGTGAGCTCAGATTGTGCACTGGCACCACTGGGCATGCAGTGCAGTGAGTCCAGAGAGTGCACTGGCTCCACTGGGGATGCACTGCACTGAGTCCAGAGAGTGCACTGGCACCACTGGGGATGCAGTGCAGTGAGTCCAGAGAGTGCACTGGCACCACTGGGGATGCACCCCGGTGAGTCCAGAGAGTGCACTGGCTCCAATGGGGATGCAGTGCAGTGAGTCCAGAGAGTGCACTGGCACCACTTGGGATGCACTGCTGTGAGTCCTGAGAGTGCAATGGCACCACAAGGGATGCACTGCAGTGAGTCCAGAGAGTGCACTGTCACCACTGGGGATGCAGTGCAGTGAGTCCAGAGATTGCACTGGCACCACTGGGGATGCACTGCAGTGAGTCCAGAGAGTGAACTGGCACCACTGGTGATGCAGTGCAGTGAGTCCAGAGAGTACACTGGCACCACTGGGGATGCACTGCAGTGAGTCCAGAGAATGCACTGGCACTAATGGGGATGCAGTGCAGTGACTCGAAAGAGTGCACTGGCACCACTGGGGATGCACTGCAGTGAGTCCGGAGAGTGCCCTGGCACCAATGGTGATGCAGTGCAGTGAGTCCAGAGAGTGCACTGGCACCACTGGGGATGCACTGCAGTGAGTCCAGAGAGTGAACTGGCACCACTGGGGATGCAGTGCAGTGAGTCCAGAGAGTGCACTGCCACCACTGGAGATGCAGTGCATTGCGTCCAGAGAGTGCACTAGCACCACTGGGGATGCACTGCAGTGAGTCCAGAGAGTGTACTGGCACCACAGGGGATGCACTGCAGTGAGTCCAGAGAGTGCACTGGCACCACTGGGGATGAACCCCGGTGAGTCCAGAGAGTGCACTGGCACCACTGGGGATGCACTGCAGTGAGTCCAGAGAGTTCTCTGGCACCACTGGGGATGCAGTGCAGTGAGTCCAGAGAGTGCACCGGCTCCAATCGGAATACACTGCAGTGAGTCCAGAGAGTGCACAGGCACCACTGGGCATGGAGTGCAGTGAGTCCACAGAGTGCACTGGCACCACTGGGGATGCACTGCAGTGAGTCCAGAGAGTGCTCTGGCACCACTGATCTGCACTGCTGTGAGTCCAGTAATTGCACTGGCACCACTGGGGATGCACTGCTGTGAGTCCAGAGACTACACTGGCACCACTGGGGATGCAGTGCAGTGAGTCCAGAGAGTGCACTGGCACCACTGTTGATGCAGTGCAGTGAGTCCAGAGAGTACACTGGCACCACTGGGGATGCACTGCAGTGAGTCCAGAGAATGCACTGGCACTAATGGGGATGCAGTGCAGTGACTCTAAAGAGTGCACTGGCACCACTGCGGATGCACTGCAGTGAGTCCGGAGAGTGCCCTGGCACCAATGGTGATGCAGTGCAGTGAGTCCAGAGAGTGCACTGGCACCACTGGGGATGCACTGCAGTGAGTCCAGAGAGTGAACTGGCACCACTGGGGATGCAGTGCAGTGAGTCCAGAGAGTGCACTGCCACCACTGGAGATGCAGTTTAGTGCGTCCAGAGAGTGCACTAGCACCACTGGGATGCAGTGCAGTGAGTCCACAGAGTGCACTGGCACCTCAGGGGATACACTGCAGTGAGTCCTGAGAGTGCACTGGCACCACTGGGGATGCAGCACAGTGAGTCTAGAGAGTGCACTGGCACCACTGGGGATGCACTGCAGTGAGTCCAGAGAGTTCTCTGGCACCACTGGGGATGCAGTTTAGTGAGTCCAGAGAGTGCACCGGCTCCAATGGGGATACACTGCAGTGAGTCCAGAGAGTGCACAGGCACCACTGGGCATGGAGTGCAGTGAGTCCACAGAGTGCACTGGCACCACTGGGGATGCAGTGCAGTGAGTCCAGAGAGTGCTCTGGCACCACTGATCTGCACTGCTGTGAGTCCAGTAATTGCACTGGCACCACTGGGGATGCACTGCTGTGAGTCCAGAGACTACACTGGCACCACTGGGGATGCAGTGCAGTGAGTCCAGAGAGTGCACTGGCACCACTGGGGATGCACTGCAGTGAGTCCAGAGAGTGTACTGGCAGCACAGGGGATGCACTGCAGTGAGTCCAGAGAGTGCACTGGCACCACTGTTGATGCAGTGCAGTGAGTCCAGAGAGCGCACTGGCACCACTGGGGATGCAGTGCAGTGAGTCCAGAGAGTGCACTGGCACCACTGGGGATGCAGTGCAGTGAGCTCAGAGAGTGCACTGGCACCACTGGGGATGCAGTGCAGTGAGTCCAGAGAGTGCACTGGATCCACTGGGGATGCAGTGCAGTGAGTCCAGAGAGTGCACTGGCACCACTGGGGATGCAGTGCAGTGAGTCCAGAGAGTGCACTGGCACCACTGGGGATGCACTACAGTGAGTCCAGAGAGTGCACTGGCACCACTGGAGATGCACTGCAGTGAGTCCAGAGAGTGCACTGGCTCCACTGGGGATGCACTGCACTGAGTCCAGAAAGTGCACTGGCACCACTGGGGATGCAGTGCAGTGAGACCAGAGAGTGCTCTGGCACCACTGGGGATGCACTGCAGTGAGTCCAGAGAATGCACTGGCACCACTGCGGATGCACTGCAGTGAGTCCGGAGAGTGCCCTGGCACCAATGGTGATGCAGTGCAGTGAGTCCAGAGAGTGCACTGGCACCACTGGGGATGCACTGCAGTGAGTCCAGAGAGTGCACTGGCACCACTGGGGATGCAGTGCAGTGAGTCCAGAGAGTGCACTGGCACCACTGGGGATTCAGTGCAGTGAGTCCAGAGAGTGCACTGGCACCACTGGGGATGCACTGCAGTGAGTCCAGAGAGTGTACTGGCACCTTGGGGATGCACTGCAGTGAGTCCAGAGAGTGCACTGGCACCACTGGGGCTGCACTGCAGTGAGTCCAGAGAGTGCACTGGCACCACTGGGGATGCACTGCAGTGAGTCCAGAGAGTTCTCTGGCACCACTGGGGATGCAGTTTAGTGAGTCCAGAGAGTGCACCGGCTCCAATGGGGATACACTGCAGTGAGTCCAGAGAGTGCAGTGGCACCACTGGGTATGCAGTGCAGTGAGTACAGAGTGCTCTGGCACCACTGATCTGCACTGCTGTGAGTCCAGAGACTACACTGGCACCACTGGGGATGCAGTGCAGTGAGTCCAGAGAGTGCACTGGCACCACTGGTGATGCAGTGCAGTGAGTCCAGAGAGTGCACTGACACCTCTGGGGATGCAGTGCAGTGAGCTCAGAGAGTGCACTGGCACCACTGGGGATGCAGTGCAGTGAGTCTAGAGAGTGCACTGGCACCACTGGGGTTGCAATGCAGTTAGTCCAGGGAGTGCACTGGCTCCAATGGGGATGCAGTGCAGTGAGTCCAGAGAGTGCACTGGCACCACTGGGGATGCAGTGCAGTGAGTCCTGAGAGTGCAATGGCACCACAAGGGATGCACTGCAGTGAGTCCAGAGAGTGCACTGGCACCACTGGGGATGCACTGCAGTGAGTCCAGAGAGTGCACTGGCACTTCTGGGGATGCAGTGCAGTGAATGCAGAGAGTGTACTAGCACAACAGGGGATGCACTGCAGTGACTCCAGAAAGTGCACTGGCACCAGTGGGGATGCAGTGCAGTGAGTCCAGAGAGTGCACTGGCACCACTGGGGCTGCACTGCAGTGAGTCCAGAGAGTGCACTGGCACCACTGGGGATGCAGTGCAGTGAGTCCAGAGAGTGCACTGGCACCACTGGGGATGCACTGCAGTGAGTCCAGAGACTTCACAGGCACCACTGGGGATGCAGTACAGTGAGTCCAGAGAGTGCACTGGCACCACTGGGGATTCAGTTCAGTGAGTCCAGAGAGTGAACTGGCACCACTGGGGATGTAGTGCGGTGAGTCCAGAGAGTGCACTGGCACCACCGGGGATTCACTGCAAGGAGTCCAGAGAGTGCACTGGCACCTAAGGGGCTGCACTGCAGTGAGTCCAGAGAGTGCACTGGCACCACTTGGGCTGCACTGCAGTGAGTCCAGAGAGTGCACTGGCACAACTGGGATGCAGTGCAGTGAGAGCACAGAGTGCACTGGCACCACAGGGGATACACTGCATTGAGTCCAGAGAGTGCACTGGCACCACTGGGGATGCAGCACAGTGAGTCCAGAGAGTGCACTGGCACCACTGGGGATGCAGCGCAGTGACTACAGAGAGTGCCCTGCAACCACTGGGGATGCAGTTCAGTGAGTCCAGAGAGTGAACTGGCACCACTGGGGATACACTGCAGTGAGTCCAGAGAGTGCACTGACACCACTGGGAATGCACTGCATTGAGTACAGAGAGTGTACTGGCACCTCAGGGGCTGCACTGCAGTGAGTCCAGAGAGTGCACTGGCAGCAATGGGGATGCAGTGCAGTGAGCTCAGAGAGTGCACTGGCACCACTGGGGATGCAGTGCAGTGAGTCCAGAGAGTGCACTGGCACCACTGGGGATGCACTGCAGTGAGTCCAGAGAGTGCACTGGCTCCACTGGGGATGCAGTGCAGTGAGTCCAGAGAGTGCACTGGCACCACTGGGGATGCAATGCAGTTAGTCCAGAGAGTGCACTGGCTCCAATGGGGATGCACTGCAGTGAGTCCGGAGAGTGCACTGGCACCACTGGGGATGCACTGCAGTGAGTCCAGAGAGTGCACTGGCACCTTGGGGATGCAGTGCAGTGAGTCCAGAGAGTGCACTGGCACCACCGGGGATTCACTGCAGTGAGTCCAGAGAGTGAACTGGCACCACTGGGGATGCAGTGCAGTGAGTGCAGAGAGTGCACTGGCACCACTGGGGATGCAGTGCAGTGAGTCCAGAGAGTGCACTGGCACCACTGGGGATGCACTGCACTGAGTCCAGAGAGTGCACTGGCACCACTGGGGATGCAGTGCACTGAGTCCAGAGAGTGCACTGTCAGCACTGGGGATGCACTGCAGTGAGTCCAGAGAGTGCACTGGCACCACTGGGGATGCAGTGCAGTGAGTCCAGAGAGTGCACTGGCACCACTGGGGATGCAATGCAGTTAGTCCAGAGAGTGCACTGGCTCCAATGGGGATGCAGTGCAGTGAGTCCAGAGAGTGCACTGGCACCACTGGGGATGCAGTGCAGTGAGTCCTGAGAGTGCAAAGGCACCACAAGGGATGCACTGCAGTGAGTCCAGAGAGTGCACTGGCACCACTGGGGATGCAGTGCAGTGAGTCCAGAGAGTGCACTGGCACCACTGGGGATGCACTGCAGTGAGTCCAGAGAGTGCACTGGCAGTTCTGGGGATGCAGTGCAGTGAATGCAGAGAGTGCACTAGCACAACAGGGGATGCACTGCAGTGACTCCAGAAAGTGCACTGGCACCACTGGGGATGCAGTGCAGTGAGTCCAGAGAGTGCACTGGCACCACTGGTGATGCAGTGCAGTGAGTCCAGAGAGTGCAGTGGCACCACTGGGGATGCAGTGCAGTGAGTCCAGAGAGTGCACTGGCACCACTGGGGATGCACTGCAGTGAGTCCAGAGACTTCACAGGCACCACTGGGGATGCAGTACAGTGAGTCCAGAGAGTGCACTGGCACCACTGGGGATTCAGTTCAGTGAGTCCAGAGAGTGAACTGGCACCACTGGGGATGTAGTGCAGTGAGTCCAGAGAGTGCACTGGCACCACCGGGGATTCACTGCAAGGAGTCCAGAGAGTGCACTGGCACCTAAGGGGCTGCACTGCAGTGAGTCCAGAGAGTGCACTGGAACCACTTGGGCTGCACTGCAGTGAGTCCAGAGAGTGCACTGGCACCACTGGGGATGCAGTGCAGTGAGCTCAGATTGTGCACTGGCACCACTGGGCATGCAGTGCAGTGAGTCCAGAGAGTGCACTGGCTCCACTGGGGATGCACTGCACTGAGTCCAGAGAGTGCACTGGCACCACTGGGGATGCAGTGCACTGAGTCCAGAGAGTGCACTGTCAGCACTGGGAATGCACTGCAGTGAGTCCAGAGAGTGCACTGGCACCACTGGGGATGCAGTGCAGTGAGTCCAGAGAGTGCACTGGCACCACTGGGGATGCACCCCGGTGAGTCCAGAGAGTGCACTGGCTCCAATGGGGATGCAGTGCAGTGAGTCCAGAGAGTGCACTGGCACCACTGGGGATGCAGTGCAGTGAGTCCTGAGAGTGCAATGGCACCACAAGGGATGCACTGCAGTGAGTCCAGAGAGTGCACTGTCACCACTGGGAATGCAGTGCAGTGAGTCCAGAGATTGCACTGGCACCACTGGGGATGCACTGCAGTGGGTCCAGAGAGTGCACTGGCACCACTGGGGATGCAGTGCAGTGAGTCCAGAGAGTGCACTGGCACCACTGGGGATGCACTGCAGTGAGTCCAGAGAGTTCTCTGGCACCACTGGGGATGCAGTGCAGTGAGTCCAGAGAGTGCACCGGCTCCAATCGGAATACACTGCAGTGAGTCCAGAGAGTGCACAGGCACCACTGGGCATGGAGTGCAGTGAGTCCACAGAGTGCACTGGCACCACTGGGGATGCACTGCAGTGAGTCCAGAGAGTGCTCTGGCACCACTGATCTGCACTGCTGTGAGTCCAGTAATTGCACTGGCACCACTGGGGATGCACTGCTGTGAGTCCAGAGACTACACTGGCACCACTGGGGATGCAGTGCAGTGAGTCCAGAGAGTGCACTGGCACCACTGTTGATGCAGTGCAGTGAGTCCAGAGAGTACACTGGCACCACTGGGGATGCACTGCAGTGAGTCCAGAGAATGCACTGGCACTAATGGGGATGCAGTGCAGTGACTCTAAAGAGTGCACTGGCACCACTGCGGATGCACTGCAGTGAGTCCGGAGAGTGCCCTGGCACCAATGGTGATGCAGTGCAGTGAGTCCAGAGAGTGCACTGGCACCACTGGGGATGCACTGCAGTGAGTCCAGAGAGTGAACTGGCACCACTGGGGATGCAGTGCAGTGAGTCCAGAGAGTGCACTGCCACCACTGGAGATGCAGTGCAGTGCGTCCAGAGAGTGCACTAGCACCACTGGGATGCAGTGCAGTGAGTCCACAGAGTGCACTGGCACCTCAGGGGATACACTGCAGTGAGTCCTGAGAGTGCACTGGCACCACTGGGGATGCAGCACAGTGAGTCTAGAGAGTGCACTGGCACCACTGGGGATGCACTGCAGTGAGTCCAGAGAGTTCTCTGGCACCACTGGGGATGCAGTTTAGTGAGTCCTGAGAGTGCACCGGCTCCAATGGGGATACACTGCAGTGAGTCCAGAGAGTGCACAGGCACCACTGGGCATGGAGTGCAGTGAGTCCACAGAGTGCACTGGCACCACTGGGGATGCAGTGCAGTGAGTCCAGAGAGTGCTCTGGCACCACTGATCTGCACTGCTGTGAGTCCAGTAATTGCACTGCCACCACTGGGGATGCACTGCTGTGAGTCCAGAGACTACACTGGCACCACTGGGGATGCAGTGCAGTGAGTCCAGAGAGTGCACTGGCACCACTGGGGATGCACTGCAGTGAGTCCAGAGAGTGTACTGGCAGCACAGGGGATGCACTGCAGTGAGTCCAGAGAGTGCACTGGCACCACTGTTGATGCAGTGCAGTGAGTCCAGAGAGCGCACTGGCACCACTGGGGATGCAGTGCAGTGAGTCCAGAGAGTGCACTGGCACTACTGGGGATGCAGTGCAGTGAGCTCAGAGAGTGCACTGGCACCACTGGGGATGCAGTGCAGTGAGTCCAGAGAGTGCACTGGATCCACTGGGGATGCAGTGCAGTGAGTCCAGAGAGTGCACTGGCACCACTGGGGATGCACTGCAGTGAGTCCAGAGAGTGCACTGGCACCACTGGGGATGCACTACAGTGAGTCCAGAGAGTGCACTGGCACCACTGGAGATGCACTGCAGTGAGTCCAGAGAGTGCACTGGCTCCACTGGGGATGCACTGCACTGAGTCCAGAAAGTGCACTGGCACCACTGGGGATGCAGTGCAGTGAGACCAGAGAGTGCTCTGGCACCACTGGGGATGCACTGCAGTGAGTCCAGAGAATGCACTGGCACCACTGCGGATGCACTGCAGTGAGTCCGGAGAGTGCCCTGGCACCAATGGTGATGCAGTGCAGTGAGTCCAGAGAGTGCACTGGCACCACTGGGGATGCACTGCAGTGAGTCCAGAGAGTGCACTGGCACCACTGGGGATGCAGTGCAGTGAGTCCAGAGAGTGCACTGGCACCACTGGGGATTCAGTGCAGTGAGTCCAGAGAGTGCACTGGCACCACTGGGGATGCACTGCAGTGAGTCCAGAGAGTGTACTGGCACCTTGGGGATGCACTGCACTGAGTCCAGAGAGTGCACTGGCACCACTGGGGCTGCACTGCAGTGAGTCCAGAGAGTGCACTGGCACCACTGGGGATGCACTGCAGTGAGTCCAGAGAGTTCTCTGGCACCACTGGGGATGCAGTTTAGTGAGTCCAGAGAGTGCACCGGCTCCAATGGGGATACACTGCAGTGAGTCCAGAGAGTGCAGTGGCACCACTGGGTATGCAGTGCAGTGAGTACAGAGTGCTCTGGCACCACTGATCTGCACTGCTGTGAGTCCAGAGACTACACTGGCACCACTGGGGATGCAGTGCAGTGAGTCCAGAGAGTGCACTGGCACCACTGGTGATGCAGTGCAGTGAGTCCAGAGAGTGCACTGACACCACTGGGGATGCAGTGCAGTGAGCTCAGAGAGTGCACTGGCACCACTGGGGATGCAGTGCAGTGAGTCTAGAGAGTGCACTGGCACCACTGGGGTTGCAATGCAGTTAGTCCAGGGAGTGCACTGGCTCCAATGGGGATGCAGTGCAGTGAGTCCAGAGAGTGCACTGGCACCACTGGGGATGCAGTGCAGTGAGTCCTGAGAGTGCAATGGCACCACAAGGGATGCACTGCAGTGAGTCCAGAGAGTGAACTGGCACCACTGGGGATACACTGCAGTGAGTCCAGAGAGTGCACTGACACCACTGGGAATGCACTGCATTGAGTACAGAGAGTGTACTGGCACCTCAGGGGCTGCACTGCAGTGAGTCCAGAGAGTGCACTGGCAGCAATGGGGATGCAGTGCAGTGAGCTCAGAGAGTGCACTGGCACCACTGGGGATGCAGTGCAGTGAGTCCAGAGAGTGCACTGGCACCACTGGGGATGCACTGCAGTGAGTCCAGAGAGTGCACTGGCTCCACTGGGGATGCAGTGCAGTGAGTCCAGAGAGTGCACTGGCACCACTGGGGATGCAGTTCAGTGAGTCCAGAGAGTGCACTGGCTCCAATGGGGATGCACTGCAGTGAGTCCGGAGAGTGCACTGGCACCACTGGGGATGCACTGCAGTGAGTCCAGAGAGTGCACTGGCACCTTGGGGATGCAGTGCAGTGAGTCCAGAGAGTGCACTGGCACCACCGGGGATTCACTGCAGTGAGTCCAGAGAGTGAACTGGCACCACTGGGGATGCAGTGCAGTGAGTGCAGAGAGTGCACTGGCACCACTGGGGATGCAGTGCAGTGAGTCCAGAGAGTGCACTGGCACCACTGGGGATGCACTGCACTGAGTCCAGAGAGTGCACTGGCACCACTGGGGATGCAGTGCACTGAGTCCAGAGAGTGCACTGTCAGCACTGGGGATGCACTGCAGTGAGTCCAGAGAGTGCACTGGCACCACTGGGGATGCAGTGCAGTGAGTCCAGAGAGTGCACTGGCACCACTGGGGATGCAATGCAGTTAGTCCAGAGAGTGCACTGGCTCCAATGGGGATGCAGTGCAGTGAGTCCAGAGAGTGCACTGGCACCACTGGGGATGCAGTGCAGTGAGTCCTGAGAGTGCAAAGGCACCACAAGGGATGCACTGCAGTGAGTCCAGAGAGTGCACTGGCACCACTGGGGATGCAGTGCAGTGAGTCCAGAGAGTGCACTGGCACCACTGGGGATGCACTGCAGTGAGTCCAGAGAGTGCACTGGCAGTTCTGGGGATGCAGTGCAGTGAATGCAGAGAGTGCACTAGCACAACAGGGGATGCACTGCAGTGACTCCAGAAAGTGCACTGGCACCACTGGGGATGCAGTGCAGTGAGTCCAGAGAGTGCACTGGCACCACTGGTGATGCAGTGCAGTGAGTCCAGAGAGTGCAGTGGCACCACTGGGGATGCAGTGCAGTGAGTCCAGAGAGTGCACTGGCACCACTGGGGATGCACTGCAGTGAGTCCAGAGACTTCACAGGCACCACTGGGGATGCAGTACAGTGAGTCCAGAGAGTGCACTGGCACCACTGGGGATTCAGTTCAGTGAGTCCAGAGAGTGAACTGGCACCACTGGGGATGTAGTGCAGTGAGTCCAGAGAGTGCACTGGCACCACCGGGGATTCACTGCAAGGAGTCCAGAGAGTGCACTGGCACCTAAGGGGCTGCACTGCAGTGAGTCCAGAGAGTGCACTGGAACCACTTGGGCTGCACTGCAGTGAGTCCAGAGAGTGCACTGGCACCACTGGGGATGCAGTGCAGTGAGCTCAGATTGTGCACTGGCACCACTGGGCATGCAGTGCAGTGAGTCCAGAGAGTGCACTGGCTCCACTGGGGATGCACTGCACTGAGTCCAGAGAGTGCACTGGCACCACTGGGGATGCAGTGCACTGAGTCCAGAGAGTGCACTGTCAGCACTGGGAATGCACTGCAGTGAGTCCAGAGAGTGCACTGGCACCACTGGGGATGCAGTGCAGTGAGTCCAGAGAGTGCACTGGCACCACTGGGGATGCACCCCGGTGAGTCCAGAGAGTGCACTGGCTCCAATGGGGATGCAGTGCAGTGAGTCCAGAGAGTGCACTGGCACCACTGGGGATGCAGTGCAGTGAGTCCTGAGAGTGCAATGGCACCACAAGGGATGCACTGCAGTGAGTCCAGAGAGTGCACTGTCACCACTGGGAATGCAGTGCAGTGAGTCCAGAGATTGCACTGGCACCACTGGGGATGCACTGCAGTGGGTCCAGAGAGTGCACTGGCACCACTGGGGATGCAGTGCAGTGAGTCCAGAGAGTGCACTGGCACCACTGGGGATGCACTGCAGTGAGTCCAGAGAGTGCTCTGGCACCACTGGGGATGCAGTGCAGTGAGTCCAGAGAGTGCACTGGCACCACTGGTGATGCACTGCAGTGAGTCCAGAGAGTGAACTGGCACCACTGGGGATGCAGTTCAGTGAGTCCAGAGAGTGAACAGGCACCACTGGGGATGCAGTGCAGTGAGTCCAGAGAGTGCACTGGCACCACCGGGGATTCACTGCAGTGAGTCCAGAGAGTCCACTGACACCACTGGGAATGCACTGCATTGAGTCCAGAGAGTGCACTGGCACCTCAGGGGCTGCACTGCAGTGAGTCCAGAGAGTGCACTGGCACCACTGGGGATGCACTGGAGTGAGTCCAGAGAGTGCACTGGCACCACTGGGGATGCAATGCAGTGAGTCCAGAGAGTGCACTGGCACCAATGGGATGCAGTGCAGTGAGTCCACAGAGTGCACTGGCACCACAGGGGATACACTGCAGTGAGTCCAGAGAGTGCACTGGCACCACTAGAGATGCAGCACAGGGAGTCCAGAGAGTGAACTGTCACCACTGGGGACGCAGCGCAGTGACTCCAGAGAGTGCGCTGGCACCAAAGGGAATGCACTGCAGTGAGTCCAGAGAGTGCACTGGCACCACTGGGCATGCACTGCAGTGGGTCCAGAGCGTGCACTGGCACCACTGGTGATGCAGTGCAGTGAGTCCAGAGAGTGCACTGGCACCACTGGGGATGCAGTGCAGTGAGTCCAGAGAGTGCACTGGCACCACTGGGGATGCAGTGCAGTGAGTCCAGAGAGTGCACTGGCACCATTGGGGATGCACTGCAGTGAGTCCAGAGAGTGCACTGGCACCACTGGGGATGCACTGCAGTGAGTCCAGAGAGTGCACTGGCACCACTGGAGATGCACTGCACTGAGTCCAGAGAGTGCACTGGCTCCACTGGGGATGCAGTGCAGTGAGTGCAGAGAGTGCACTAGCACAACAGGGGATGCACTGCAGTGACTCCAGAGAGTCACTGGCACCTCTGGGGATGCAGTGCAGTGAGTCCAGAGAGTGCACTGGCACCACTGGTGATGCCGTGCAGTGAGTCCAGAGTGTACACTGGCACCACTGGGGATGCACTGCAGTGAGTCCAGAGAATGCACTGGCACTAATGGGGATGCAGTGCAGTGACTCGAAAGAGTGCACTGGCACCACTGCGGATGCACTGCAGTGAGTCCGGTTGAGTGCCCTGGCACCAATGGTGATGCAGTGCAGTGAGTCCAGAGAGTGCACTGGCACCACTGGGGATGCAGTGCAGTGAGTCCAGAGAGTGCACTGGCACCACTGTTGATGCAGTGCAGTGAGTCCAGAGAGTGCACTGGCACCACTGGGGATGCACTGCAGTGAGTCCAGAGAGTGTACTGGCACCACAGGGGATGCACTGCAGTGAGTCCAGAGAGTGCACTGGCACCACTGGGGATGCACCCCGGTGAGTCCAGAGAGTGCACTGGCACCACTGGGGATGCACTGCAGTGAGTCCAGAGAGTTCTCTGGCACCACTGGGGATGCAGTTTAGTGAGTCCAGAGAGTGCACCGGCTCCAAAGGGGATACACTGCAGTGAGTCCAGAGAGTGCACTGGCACCAGTGGGGATGCAGTGCAGTGAGTCCAGAGAGTGCACTGGCACCACTGGGGATGCAGTGCAGTGAGTCCAGAGAGTGCACTGGCACCACTGGGGATGCACTGCACTGAGTCCAGAGAGTGCACTGGCACCACTGGGGATGCAGTGCACTGAGTCCAGAGAGTGCACTGTCAGCACTGGGGATGCACTGCAGTGAGTCCAGAGAGTGCACTGGCACCACTGGGGATGCAGTGCAGTGAGTCCAGAGAGTGCACTGGCACCACTGGGGATGCAATGCAGTTAGTCCAGAGAGTGCACTGGCTCCAATGGGGATGCAGTGCAGTGAGTCCAGAGAGTGCACTGGCACCACTGGGGATGCAGTGCAGTGAGTCCTGAGAGTGCAATGGCACCACAAGGGATGCACTGCAGTGAGTCCAGAGAGTGCACTGGCACCACTGGGGATGCACTGCAGTGAGTCCAGAGAGTGCACTGGCACCACTGGGGATGCACTGCAGTGAGTCCAGAGAGTGCACTGGCAGTTCTGGGGATGCAGTGCAGTGAATGCAGAGAGTGCACTAGCACAACAGGGGATGCACTGCAGTGACTCCAGAAAGTGCACTGGCACCACTGGGGATGCACTGCAGTGAGTCCAGAGAGTGCACTGGCACCACTGGGGATGCAGTGCAGTGAGTCCAGAGAATGCAGTGGCACCACTGGGGATGCAGTGCAGTGAGTCCAGAGAGTGCACTGGCACCACTGGGGATGCACTGCAGTGAGTCCAGAGACTTCACAGGCACCACTGGGGATGCAGTACAGTGAGTCCAGAGAGTGCACTGGCACCACTGGGGATTCAGTTCAGTGAGTCCAGAGAGTGAACTGGCACCACTGGGGATGTAGTGCAGTGAGTCCAGAGAGTGCACTGGCACCACCGGGAATTCACTGCAAGGAGTCCAGAGAGTGCACTGGCACCTAAGGGGCTGCACTGCAGTGAGTCCAGAGAGTGCACTGGAACCACTTGGGCTGCACTGCAGTGAGTCCAGAGAGTGCACTGGCACCACTGGGGATGCAGTGCAGTGAGCTCAGATTGTGCACTGGCACCACTGGGCATGCAGTGCATTGAGTCCAGAGAGTGCACTGGCACCACTAGGGATGCACTGCAGTGAGTCCAGAAAGTTCTCTGGCACCACTGGGGATGCAGTTTAGTGAGTCCAGAGAGTGCACCGGCTCCAATGGGGATACACTGCAGTGAGTCCAGAGAGTGCACTGGCACCACTGGGTATGCAGTGCAGTGAGTACAGAGAGTGCTCTGGCACCACTGATCTGCACTGCTGTGAGTCCAGAGACTACACTGGCACCACTGGGGATGCAGTGCAGTGAGTCCAGAGAGTGCACTGGCACCTTGGGGATGCAGTGTGTGACTCCAGAGAGTGCACTGGCACCACTGGGGATGCACTGCCGTGAGTCCAGAGAGTGCACTGGCACCACTGGGGATGCAATGCAGTGAGTCCAGAGAGTGCACTGGCACCACTGGGGATGCAGTGCACTGAGTACACTGGCACCACTGGGGATGCAGTGCAGTGAGTCCAGAGAGTGCACTGGCACCACTGGGAATGCAGTACAGTGAGGCCAGAGAGTGCACTGGCACCACTGGGGATGCACTGCAGTGAGTCCAGATAGTGCACTGGCACCACTGGGGATGCAGTGCAGTGAGTCCAGAGAGTGCACTGGCACCACTGGGGATGCAGTGCAGTGAGTCCAGAGAGTGCACTGGCACCACTGGACATGCAGTGCAGTGAGTCCAGAGAGTGCACTGGCACCACTGGGGATGCAGTGCAGTGAGTCCAGAGAGTGCTTTGGCACCACTGGGGATGCAGTGCAGTGAGTCCAGAGAGTGCAATGGCACCACTGGGGATGCAGTTCAGTGAGTCCAGGGATTGCACTCTCTGCACTTGCCGGGGTGCATCCCCAGTGGTGCCAGTGCACTCTCTGGACTCACCGGTGTGCATCCCCAGTGGTGCCAGTGCACTCTCTGGACTTGCCGGGGTGCATCCCCAGTGGTGCCAGTGCACTCTCTGGACTCACTGCCCTGAATCCCCTGTGGTGCCAGTGCACTCTCTGGACTCACTGCAGTGCATCCCCAGGGTGCCAGTGCACTCTCTGGATTCACTGCACTGCATCAACTGTGGTGCCAGTGCACTCTCTTGAGTCACTGCACTGCATCCCAGTAGTGCCAGTGCACTCTCTGGACTCACTGCATTGCATCCCCAGTGGTGCCAGTGCACTCTCTGGACTCACTGCACTGCATCCCCAATCGTACCAGTGCACTCTCTGGACTCACTGCACTCCATCCCCAGTGGTGCCACTGCAATCTCTGGTCTCACTGCACTGCATCCCCAGTGTTCCCAGAGCACTCTCTGGACTCATTGCACTGCATCCCCAGTGGTGCCAGTGCACTCTCTGGACTCACTGCAGTGCATCTCCAGTGGTGCCAGTGCACTCTCTGGACTCACCGGGGGGCATTCCCAGTGGTACCAGTGCACCCTCTGGACTCACTGCACTGCATCCCCAGTGGTGCCAGTGCACTCTCTAGACTCACTGCACTGCATCCCCAGTGGTGACAGTGCACTCTCTGGTCTTGCCGGGGTGCATCCCCAGTGGTGCCAGTGCACTCTCTGGACTCACCGGGGTGCATCCCCAGTGGTGCCAGTGCACTCTCTGGACTCACTGAACTGCATCCCCTGTGGTGCCAGTGCACTCTCTGGACTTGCCGGCGTGCATCCCCAGTGGTGCCAGTGCACTCTCTGAACTCACTGCACTGCATCCCCAGTGGTGCCAGTGCACTCTCTGGACTCACTGCACTGCATCCCCAGTGGTGCCAGTGCACTCTCTGGACTCAATGCAGTGCATCCCCAGGGTGCCAGTGCACTCTCTGGACTCACTGCATTGCATCCCCAGTGGTGCCAGTGCACTCTCTGGACTCACTGCACTGCATCCCCAATCGTACCAGTGCACTCTCTGGACTCACTGCACTCCATCCCCAGTGGTGCCACTGCAATCTCTGGTCTCACTGCACTGCATCCCCAGTGGTGCCAGTGCACTCTCTGGACTCATTGCACTGCATCCCCAGTGGTGCCAGTGCACTCTCTGGACTCACTGCACTGCATCTCCAGTGGTGCCAGTGCACTCTCTGGACTCACTGCACTGCATCACCAGTGGTACCAGTGCACTCTCTGGACTCAGTGCACTGCATCCCCAGTGGTGCCAGTGCACTCTCTGGACTCACTGCACTGCATCCCCAGTGGTGACAGTGCACTCTCTGGACTTGCCGGGGTGCATCCCCAGTGGTGCCAGTGCACTCTCTGCACTCACTGCACTGCATCCCCAGTGGTGCCAGTGACCTCTCTTGACACACTGCACTGCATCCCCAGTGGTGCCAGCGCACTCTCTGGACTCACTGCAGTGCATCCCCAGTGGTGCCAGTGCACTCTCTGGAGTCACTGCACTGCATCCCCAGTGGTGCCAGTGCACTCTCTGGACTCATTGCAGTGCATCTCCAGTGGTGCCTGAGTACTCTCTGGACTCACGGCACTGCATCCCCAGTGGTGCCTGTACACTCTCTGGACTCACTGCAGTGCATCCCCAGTGGTGCCAGTGCACTCTCTGGACTCACTGCAGTGCATCCCCAGTGGTGCCAGTGCACTCTCTGGACTCACTGCACTGCATCCCCAGTGGTGCCAGTGCACTCTTTGGACTCACTGCACTGCATCCCCAGTGGTGCCAGTGCACTCTCTGGACTCACTGCACTGCATCCCCAGTGGTGCCGGGGCACTCTCTGGACTCACTGCACTGCATCCCCAGTGGTGCCAGTGCCCTCTGTGGACTCACTGCACTGCATCCCCAGTGGGGCCAGTGCACTCTCTGGACAAACTGCACTGCATCCCCAGTGGTGACAGTGCACTCTCTGGACTTGCCGGGGTGCATCCCCAGTGGTGCCAGTGCACTCTCTGGACTCACCGGGGTGCATCCCCAGTGGTGCCAGTGCACTCTCTGGACTCACTGCAGTGCATCCCCAGTGGTGCCAGTGACCTCTCTGGACTTACTGCACTGCATCCCCTGTGGAGCCAGTGTCCTCCGTGGACTCACTGCACTGCATCCCCAGTGGTGCCAGTGCACTCTGTGGACTCACCGCACTGCATCCCCATTGGTGCCAGTGCACTCTCTGAGCTCACTGCAGTGCATCCCCAGTGGTGCCAGTGCACTCACTGGACTCACTGCACTGCATACCCAGTGGTGCCAGTGCACTCTCTGGACTCACTGCACTGCATCAACAGTGGTGCCAGTGCACTCTCTGGACTCACTGCACTGCATCCCCAGTGGTGCCAGTGCACTCTCTGGACTCACGGCAGTGCATCCCCAGTGGTGCCAGTGCACTCTCTGGACTCACTGCACTGCATACCCAGTGGTGCAACTGCACTCTCTGGACTTGCCGGGGTGCATCCCCAGTAGTGCCAGTGCACTCTCTGGACTCACCGGAGTGCATCCCCAGTGGTGCCAGTGCACTCTCTGGACTCACTGCAGTGCATCCCCATTGGTGCCAGTGCACTCTCTGGACTCACTGCACTGCATCCCCAGTGGTGCCAGTGCACTCTCTTGAGTCACTGCACTGCATCCACAGTGGTGCCAGTGCACTCTTTGGACTCATTGCAGTGCATCTCCAGTGGTGCCTGAGTACTCTCTGGACTCACAGCACTGCATCCCCAGTGGTGCCAGTGCACTCTCTGGACTCACTGCAGTGCATCCCCAGTGGTACCAGTGCACTCTCTGGATTCACTGCAGTGCATCCGCAGTGGAGCCAGTGCACTCTCTGGACTCACTGCACTGCATCCCCAGTGGCGCCAGTGCACTCTCTGGACTCACTGCACTGCATCCCCAGTGGTGCCAGTGCACTCTCTGGACTCACTGCAGTGCATCCCGAAGGTGCCAGTGCACTCTCTGGACTCACTGCAGTGCATCCCCAGTGGTGCCAGTGCACTCTCTGGACTCACTGCACTGCATCCCCAGTGGTGCCAGTGCACTCTCTGGACTCACTGCACTGCATCCCCAGTGGTGCCAGATCACTCTCTGGACTCACTGCACTGCATCCCCAGTGGCGCCAGTGCACTCTCTGGACTCACTGCACTGCATCCCCAGTGGTGCCAGTGCACTGTCTGGACTCACTGCAGTGCATCCCCAAGGTGCCAGTGCACTCTCTGGACTCACTGCAGTGCA
The DNA here is from genome assembly GCF_964034855.1 of Anser brachyrhynchus. Lineage (NCBI taxonomy): Eukaryota > Metazoa > Chordata > Aves > Anseriformes > Anatidae > Anser > Anser brachyrhynchus. The sequence continues at coordinate 20,900,661 of NC_137709.1, forward strand.
TCCCCAGTGGTGCCAGTGCACTCTCTGGACTCACTGCACTGCATCCCCAGTGGTGCCAGAGCACTTTCTGGACTCACTGCACTGCATCCCCAGTGGTACCTGTGCACTCTCTGGACTCACTGCACTGCATCCCCAGTGGTGCCAGTGCACTCTCTGGACTCACTGCATTGCATCCGCAGTGGTGCCAGTGCACTCTCTGAACTCACCGCACTGCATCCAAACTGGTGTCAGTGCACTCTCTGAACTCACTGCACTGCATCCCCAGTGGTGCCAGTGCACTCTGTGGACTCACTGCACTGCATCCCCAGTGGTGCCAGTGCACTCTCTGGACTCACTGTACTGCATCACCAGTGGTGCCAGTGCACTCTCTGGACTCACTGCACTGCATCTCCAGTGGTGCCAGTGCACTCTCTGGAGTCACTGCACTGCATCCCCAGTGGTGACAGTGCACTCTCTGGACTCACTGCACTGCATCCCCAGTGGTGCCAGTGCACTCTCTGGACTCACTGCACTGCATCCTCAGTGGTGCCAGTGCACTCTCTGGACTCACTGCAGTGTATCCCCTGTGGTGCCAGGGCACTCTCTGGACTCACTGCACTGCATCCCCAGTGGTGCCAGTGCACTCTCTGGACTCACTGCACTGCATCCCCAGTGGTGCCAATGCACTCTCTGCACTCACTGCACTGCATCCCCAGTGGTGCCAGTGCACTCTCTGGACTCACTGCAGTGCATCCCCAGTGGTGCCAGTGCAATCTCTGGGCTCACTGCAGTGCATCACCAGTGGTGCCAGTGCACTCTCTGGACTCACTGCACTCCATCCCCAGTGGTGCCAGTGCACTCTCTGGACTCACTGCACTGCATCCCAGTGGTGCCAGTGCACTCTTTGGACTCACTGCACTGCATCCCCAGTGTTGCCAGTGCACTCTCTGGACTCACTGCCGTGCATCCCCAGTGGTGCCAGTGCACTCTCTGAACTCACTGCAGTGCATCCCCAGTGGTGCCAGTGCACTCTCTGGACTCAGTGCAGTGCATCCCCAGTGGTGCCAGTGCACTCTCTGGAGTCACTGCAGTGCATCCCCAAGGTGCCAGTGCACTCTCTGGCCTCACTGCAGTGCATCCCTTGTGGTGCCATTGCACTCTCTGGACTCACTGCAGTGCATCACCAGTGGTGCCAGTGCAACCTCTGGACTCACTGCACTGCATCCCAAGTGGAGCCAGTGCACTCTCTGGACTCACTGCAGTGCATCCCCAGTGGTGCCAGTGTAGTCTCTGGACTCACTGCAGTGCAGCTCATTGGTGCCAGAGCACTCTCTGGACTCACTGCACTGCATCCCCAGTGGTGCCAGTGCACTCTCTGGACTCACTGCAGTGTATCCCCATTGGAGCCGGTGCACTCTCTGGACTCACTAAACTGCATCCCCAGTGGTGCCAGAGAACTCTCTGGACTCACAGCACTGCATCCCCATTGGTGCCAGTGCACTCTCTGGACTCACTACACTAAAACCCCAGTGGTGCCAGTGCAGTCTCTGGACTCACTGCACTGCATCACCTGTGGTGCCAGTGCACTCTCTGGAGTCACTGCACTGCATCCCCAGTGGTGCCAGTGCACTCTCTGGACTCACTGCACTGCATCCCAGTGGTGCCAGTCCACTCTTTGGACTCACTGCACTGCATCCCCAGTGGTGACAGTGCACTCTCTGGACTCACTGCAGTGCATAACCAGTGGTGCCAGTGCACTCTCTGGACTCACTGCACTGCATCCCCAGTTGTGCCAGTGCAATCTCTGGACTCACTGCAGTGCATCCCCAGTGGTGCCAGTGCACTCTCTGGACTCACTGCAGTGCTTCCCCACTGGTGCCAGTGCACTCTCTGGACTCACCGGGGTGCATCCACATTGGTGCCAGTGCACTCTCTGGACTCACTGCACTGCATCCCCTGTGGTGCCAGTGCACTCTCTGGACTCACTGCACTGCATCCCCAGTGGTGCCACTGCACTCTCTGGACTTGCCGGGGTGCATCCCCAGTAGTGCCAGTGCACTCTCTGGACTCACCGTAGTGCATCCCCAGTGGTGCCAGTGCACTCTCTGGACTCACTGCACTGCATCCCCAGTGGTGCCAGTGCACTCTCTGGACTCACTGCACTGCATCCCCAGGGGTGCCAGTGCACTCTCTGGAGTTGCCGGGGTGCATCCCCAGTAGTGCCAGTGCACTCTCTGGACTCACCGGAGTGCATCCCCAGTGGTGCCAGTGCACTCTCTGGACTCACTGCAGTGCATCCCCAGTGGTGCCAGTGCACTCTCTGGACTCACTGCACTGCATCCCCAGTGGTTCCATTGTACTCTCTGGACTCACTGCATTGCATCCCCAGTGTTGCCAGTGCACTCTCTGGACTCACTGCACTGCATCCCCAGTGGTGTCACTGCACTCTCTGGACTTGCCGGGGTGCATCCCCAGTAGTGCCAGTGCACTCTCTGGACTCACCGTAGTGCATCCCCAGTGGTGCCAGTGCACTCTCTGGACTCACTGCACTGCATCCCCAGTGGTGCCAGTGCACTCTCTGGACTCACTGCACTGCATCCCCAGTGGTGCCAGTGCACTCTCTGGACTCACTGCACTGCATCCCCAGGGGTGCCAGTGCACTCTCTGGAGTTGCCGGGGTGCATCCCCAGTAGTGCCAGTGCACTCTCTGGACTCACCGGAGTGCATCCCCAGTGGTGCCAGTGCACTCTCTGGACTCACTGCAGTGCATCCCCAGTGGTGCCAGTGCACTCTCTGGACTCACTGCACTGCATCCCCAGTGGTTCCATTGTACTCTCTGGACTCACTGCATTGCATCCCCAGTGGTGCCAGTGCACTCTCTGGACTCACTGCACTGCATCCCCACTGGTGCCAGTGCACTCTCTGGACTCACTGCACTGCATCCCCAGTGGTGCCAGTGCACTCTCTGGACTCACTGCAGTGCATCCCCAGTGGTGCCAGTGCACTCTCTGGACTCAGTGCAGTGCATCCCCAGTGGTGCCAGTGCACTCTCTGGACTCACTACACTGCATCCCCAGTGGTGCCAGTGCACTCTCTGGACTCACTGCACTGCATCCCAGTGGTGCCAGTGCACTCGTTGGACTCACTGCACTGCATCCCCAGTGTTGCCAGTGCACTCTCTGGACTCACTGCCGTGCATCCCCAGTGGTGCCAATGCACTCTCTGGACTCACTGCAGTGCATCCCCAGTGGTGCCAGTGCACTCTCTGGACTCACTGCACTGCATCCCCAGTGGTGCCAGTGCACTCTCTGGCGTCACTGCAGTGCATCCCCAAGGTGCCAGTGCACTCTCTGGACTCACTGCAGTGCATCCCTTGTGGTGCCATTGCACTCTCTGGACTCACTGCACTGCATCCCCCGTCGTGCCAGTGCACTCTCTGGACTCACTGCACTGCATCCCCAGTGGTGCCAGTGCACTCTCTGGACTCACTGCAGTGTATCCCCATTGGAGCCGGTGCACTCTCTGGACTCACTAAACTGCATCCCCATTGGTGCCAGTGCACTCTCTGGACTCACTACACTAAAACCCCAGTGGTGCCAGTGCAGTCTCTGGACTCACTGCACTGCATCACCTGTGGTGCCAGTGCACTCTCTGGCGTCACTGCAGTGCATCCCCAGTGGTGCCAGTGCACTCTCTGGACTCACTGCACTGCATCCCAGTGGTGCCAGTCCACTCTTTGGACTCACTGCACTGCATCCCCAGTGGTGACAGTGCACTCTCTGGACTCACTGCAGTGCAGCCCCAGTGGTGCCAGTGCACTCTCTGGACTCACTGCACTGCATCCCCAGTTGTGCCAGTGCAATCTCTGGACTCACTGCAGTGCATCCCCAGTGGTGCCAGTGCACTCTCTGGACTCACTGCAGTGCTTCCCCACTGATGCCAGTGCACTCTCTGGACTCACCGGGGTGCATACCCATTGGTGCCAGTGCACTCTCTGGACTCACTGCACTGCATCCCCAGTGTTGCCAGTGCACTCTCTGGACTCACTGCAGTGCATCCCCAGTGGTGCCAGTGCACTCTCTGGACTCACTGCACTGCATCCCCAGTGGTGCCAGTGCACTCTCTGGACTCACTGCACTGCATCCCCAGTGGTGCCAGTGCACTCTCTGGACTTGCCGGGGTGCATCCCCAGTGGTGCCAGTGCACTCTCTGGACTCACCGGAGTGCATCCCCAGTGGTGCCAGTGCACTCTCTGGACTCACTGCAGTGCATCCCCAGTGGTGCCAGTGTACTCTCTGGACTCACTGCACTGCATCCCCAGTGGTGCCAGTGCACTCTCTGGACTCACTGCACTGCATCCCCAGTGGTGCCAGTGCACTCTCTGGACTCATTGCAGTGCATCTCCAGTGGTGCCTGAGTACTCTCTGGACTCACGACACTGCATCCCCAGTGGTGCCAGTGCACTCTCTGGACTCACTGCAGTGCATCCCCAGTGGTACCAGTGCACTCTCTGGAGTCACTGCAGTGCATCCCCAGTGGAGCCAGTGCACTCTCTGGACTCACTGCACTGCATCCCCAGTGGTGCCAGTGCACTCTCTGGACTCACTGCACTGCATCCCCAGTGGTGCCAGTGCACTGTCTGGACTCACTGCAGTGCATCCCCAAGGTGCCAGTGCACTCTCTGGACTCACTGCAGTGCATCCCCAGTGGTGCCAGTGCACTCTCTGGACTCACTGCACTGCATCCCCAGTGGTGCCAGTGCACTCTCTGGACTCACTGCACTGCATCCCCAGTGGTGCCAGAGCACTCTCTGGACTCACTGCACTGCATCCCCAGTGGTGCCTGTGCACTCTCTGGACTCACCGCACTGCATCCCCAGTGGTGCCAGTGCACTCTCTGGACTCACTGCATTGCATCCGCAGTGGTGCCAGTGCACTCTCTGAACTCACCGCACTGCATCTCCAGTGGTGTCAGTGCACTCTCTGAACACACTGCACTGCATCCCCAGTGGTGCCAGTGCACTCTGTGGACTCACTGCACTGCATCCCCAGTGGTGCCAGTGCACTCTCTGGACTCACTGTACTGCATCCCCAGTGGTGCCAGTGCACTCTCTGGACTCACTGCACTGCATCCCCAGTGGTGCCAGTGCACTCTCTGGACTCACTGAACTGCATCCTCAGTGGTGCCAGTGCACTCTCTGGACTCACTGCACTGCATCCCCAGTGGTGCCAGTGCACTCTCTGGACTCACTGCAGTGTATCCCCATTGGAGCCGGTGCTCTCTCTGGACTCACTAAACTGCATCCCCAGTGGTGCCAGAGAACTCTCTGGACTCACAGCACTGCATCCCCATTGGTGCCAGTGCACTCTCTAGACTCACTACACTAAAACCCCAGTGGTGCCAGTGCAGTCTCTGGACACACTGCACTGCATCACCTGTGGTGCCAGTGCACTCTCTGGAGTCACTGCACTGCATCCCCAGTGGTGCCAGTGCACTCTCTGGACTCACTGCACTGCATCCCAGTGGTGCCAGTGCACTCTTTGGACTCACTGCACTGCATCCCCAGTGGTGACAGTGCACTCTCTGGACTCACTGCAGTGCATCACCAGTGGTGCCAGTGCACTCTCTGGACTCACTGCACTGCATCCCCAGTAGTGCCAGGGCAATCTCTGGACTCACTGCAGTGCTTCCCCACTGGTGCCAGTGCACTCTCTGGACTCACCGGGGTGCATCCCCATTGGTGCCAGTGCACTCTCTGGACTCACTGCACTGCATCCCCAGTGGTGCCAGTGCACTCTCTGGACTCAGTGCACTGCATCCCCAGTGGTGCCAGTGCACTCTCTGGACTCACTGCACTGCATTCCCAGTGGTGCCAGTGCACTCTCTGGACTCACTGCACTGCATCCCCAGTGGTGCCAGTGCACTCTCTGGACTCACTGCACTGCATCCCCAGTGTTGCCAGTGCACTCTCTGGACTCACAGCACTGCATCCCCAGTGGTGCCCGTGCACTCTCTGGAGTCACTGCCCTGCATCCCCAGTGGTGCCAGTGCACTCTCTGGACTCACTGCACTGCATCCCAGTGGTGCCAGTGCACTCTTTGGACTCACTGCACTGCATCCCCAGTGGTGACAGTGCACTCTCTGGACTCACTGCAGTGCATCACCAGTGGTGCCAGTACACACTCTGGACTCACTGCACTGCATCCCCAGTTGTGCCAGTGCAATCTCTGGACTCACTGCAGTGCATCCCCAGTGGTGCCAGTGCACTCTCTGGACTCACTGCAGTGCTTCCCCACTGGTGCCAGTACACTCTCTGGACTCACTGCACTGCATCCCCAGTGTTGCCAGTGCACTCTCTGGACTCACTTCACTGCATCCCCAGTGGTGCCAGTGCACTCTCTTGACTCACTGCAGTGAATCCCCGATGGTGCCAGTGCACTCTCTGGACTCACTGCACTGCATCCCCAGTGGTGCCAGTTCACTCTCTGGACTCACTGAACTGCATCCCCGATGGTGCCAGTGCACTCTCTGGACCCACTGCACTGAATCCCCAGTGGTGCCAGTTCACTCTCTGGACTCACTGCACTGCATCCCCAGTGGTGCCAGTGAACTCTCTGGACTCACTGCACTGCATCACAAGTGGTGCCTGTGAAGTCTCTGGACTCACTGCACTGCAACCCCAGTGGTGCCAGTGCAATCTCAGGACTCACAGCAGTGCAGCTCCAGTTGGTGCCAGTGCACTCTCTGGACTCACGGCACTGCATCACCACTGGTGCCAGTGCACTCTCTGGACTCACTGCAGTGCATCCCTTGTGGTGCCATTGCACTCTCAGGACTCACTGCAGTGCATCCCCAGTGGTGCCAGTGCACACTCTGGACTCACTTCACTGCATCCCCAGTGGTGCCAGTGCACTCTCTGGACTCACTGCAGTGCATCCCCAGTGGTGCCAGTGCACTCTCTGGACTCAGTGCACTGCATCCCCAGTGGTGCCAGTGCACTCTCTGGACTCACAGCAGTGCATCCCCAGTGGTGCCTGTGCACTCTCTGTAGTCACTGCACTCCATCCCCAGTGGTGCCAGTGCACTCTCTGGACTCACTGCAGTGCATCCCCAGTGCTGACAGTGCACTCTCTGGACTCAGTGCACTGCATCCCCAATGGTGCCACTGCACTCTCTGGACTCAATGCAGTGCATCCCCAGTGATGCCAGTGCACTCTCTGGACTCACTGCACTGCATCCCCAGTGGTGCCAGTGCACTCTCTGGACTCACTGCACTGCATCCCCAGTGGTGCCAGTGCACTCTCTGGACTCACTGCACTGCATCCCCAGTGATGCCAGTGCACTCTCTGGACTCACTGCACTGCATCCCCAGTGGTGCCAGTGCACTCTCTGGACTCACTGCACTGCATCCCCAGTGGTGCCAGTGCACTCTCTGGACTCACTGCACTGCATCAGCAGTGGTGCCAGTGCACTCTCTGGACTCACTGCACTGCATGCCCAGTGGTGCCAGTGCACTCTCTGGACTCACTGCACTGCATCCGCAGTGGTGCCAGTGCACTCTCTGGACTCACTGCAGTGTATCCCCATTGGAGACGGTGCACTCTCTGGACTCACTAAACTGCATCCCCAGTGGTGCCAGAGAACTCTCTGGACTCACTGCAGTGCATCCCCAGTGGTGCCAGTGCACTGTCTGGACTTACTGCAGTTTATCCCCAGTGGTGCAAGGGCACTCTCTGGACTCACAGCACTGCATTCCCATTGGTGCCAGTGCCCTCTGTGGACTCACTGCACTACATCCCCAGTGGGGCCAGTGCACTCTCTGGACTCACTGCACTGCATCCCCAGTGGTGCCAGTGCACTCTCTGGACTCACAGCACTGCATCCCCAGTGGTGCCAGTGCACTCTCTGGACTGACTGCACTGCATCCCCAGTGGTGCCAGTGCACACTCTGGACTCACTGCAGTGCATCCCCAGTGGTGCCAGTGCAGTCTCTGGACCAACGGCACTGCATCCCCAGTGGTGCCAGTGCACTCTCTGGACTCACTGCACTGCATCCCCAGTGGTGCCAGTGCACTCTCTGGACTCACTGCACTGCGTTGCCATTGGTGCCAGTGCACTCTCTGGACTCATTGCAGTGCATCCCCAGTGGTGCCAATGCACTCTCTGGACTCACGGCACTGCATCCCCAGTGGTGCCAGTGCACTCTCTGGACTCACTGCACTGCATCCCCAGTGGTGCCAGTGAACTCTCTGGACTCACTGCAGTGCCTCCCCTGTGGTTCCAGTGCACTCTCTGGACTCACTGCACTGCAACTCCAGTGGTGCCAGTGCACTCTCTGGAGTCACTGCACTGCCTCCCCAGTGGTGACAGTGCACTCTCTGAGCTCACTGCACTGCATCCCAGGTGGTGCCAGTGTACTCTCTGGACTCACTGCACTGCATCCCCAGTGGTGCCAGTGCACTCTCTGGACTCACTGCAGTGCATCGCCAGTGGTGCCAGTGCCCTCTCTGGACTCACTGCACTGCATCGCCAGTGGTGCCAGTGCAGTCTCTGTGTTAGTGTTGGGGAGAATCGAATGGATGTTTTACTAATGTCTCTTAGGTAATGGGACCTACAGTATAATTAAGCATTGCCAAATGTACTTACATTATCAATTAATCTATGTATACTGGATACTTAGGGAGTACATTGAACAATCAAAAGAATCATTGAAGGGGAACCTTGGGAGGGAACAGCTACAACCTGACCTTGGATAAGGGCCTGGAAATGATGAAATGAGTTGAAGCAGAACCAAGAAGCGGAGGGAGCATGCGTCGAGTAAGAAAGGTGAAAAGTTTAGCGGAGAGGAAGACTCCTTACTTCATCTGGACGACCACCTGGACGACCACCAGAGTGCGCCACGCATGTGCAAAGGGGAGGGGAGCTAATTAGAATGAAAAGCGAGGCTGCTGTTGCAACCTGTAATGAATATGTATACCTGACGCAATATTGTATGTATAAATAACGGCTGGGAAGTAACGGGACTTGAAGCCAGATTTGGGCACCTGTCCCGGCTTCCAGCGCTGAATAAAGCACCTTCATATAATCACTTGGTGGTTATGTGGTTGCTACGCTAACATTTTGGCGACCCAGGTGGGACAGTGTGGGCACTGCTGAGGCGGCTCGTGTCTCGGTTTCGCTCCAGCCGGCACCGAGGGATTCTCGGGGAGCAGTCGACCACGACCGACCTCCGCTGCTCACGACGTACCACTGGAGTGGTAAGCAAAGGTGCTTTCAACTTTGGGTATTCGGTACCGATTTGGTTGGGAAAGCCTGCCGGTCAGACGCGGCGAAAGCCACGCTCGGTTGGGCAGGGAGCTCCCGGGGTAAGCCTAGGCGCCGTCCGTTAGACAGAGCGAAAGCTCTGCAGGTTCGGCATTGGTGGTTTGGTATTGGTAATTGTATTGGTTTGTGCTGAAGGGTCAGCACTTGGTATTATTGGTATGTAGTAAGCACGCTGCTGCTCCGGCAGCTTCTGGGAAAGCGTGCTGCTGCTCCGGCAGCTTTTGGGAAAGCGTGCTGCTGCTCCGGCAGCTTTTGGGAGAGCACGCTGCTGCTCCGGCAGCTTTTGGGAAAGCGTGCTGCTGCTCCGGCAGCTTCTGGGAAAGCGTGCTGCTGCTCCGGCAGCTTTTGGGAGAGTGTGCTGCTGCTCCGGCAGCTTTTGGGAAAGCGTGCTGCTGCTCCGGCAGCTTTTGGGAGAGCACGCTGCTGCTCCGGCAGCTTTTGGGAAAGCCTGCTGCTGCTCCGGCAGCTTTTGGGAGAGCACGCTGCTGCTCCGGCAGCTTTTGGGAAAGCGTGCTGCTGCTCCGGCAGCTTCTGGGAAAGTGTGCTGCTGCTCTGGCAGCTTTTGGGTTTGTATCATAAGCTCAAAATGAAAAAGATCAAAGGAATTCTGGGAAAAGATGTACCTATCCCGCGGACATCCCCGCTGGGGTGTTTGCTAGCACACTGGAAAGAGGGAGGTTTTGGTCAAGAAATGCGGAAAGGAAAGCTGATTGATTATTGTAATATTTGGTGGCCACAGTATAAACTAGAGGACCAAGAAACTTGGCCTGAGAATGGAACATTGCAATATAATACAATTTTACAATTGATGCTATTCTGTAAGCGGGAAGGAAAATATGATGAACTGCCGTATGTGGAATTATTCTTTTATTTGCGCCGAAAGCCTGAATGGCAGCATGCTTGTGGAATAATGGTGCTTGAGGTTTCAACTGAGGAACGTTGTTGTGCATGTACTAAGGAGGGACACTGTATACAGCATCAGGCAATAGAGAATAATAAGTATTATGGGGAAATGAATAATGGAAATATTGATTTGGAAGTTGCGCCGTCGGCTCCGCCGGAAGAGCCAGGACAGGGAGGGAAAAGAGAAAAGGAAGATAGCAGTAGTGATGGAGAATCCCCGACTTTAGTCTCCCCTGTGTCACATAGGACCCGGCAACAGCGAAGGGCAGGAGAAACTATAAATGAACAGGGAGGGAAAATAATCGCTCCCCTCAGGCAAGGAGTGGGGACAGAAGGACCGGTATATGTTAAGGTGCCTTTTTCAGCTGGGGATTTAATGATATGGAAACAAGCAGCCGGCACCTACAGGGAAAACCCAGATAAAGTAGCTAGGGTAATGAAAATGATAATTAAAACCCAAAATCCCGATTGGGATGATCTCCAGGTGATCCTGGATACTTTGATGGACTCGACAGAAAAAGACATGGTATTGCGGGCAGCCAGAGAGAGAGCCCGAGAAGATATACGTAATGGATTAGTGCTTGGAAATCTAGATCAAAACTTCCCCACCGAGGATCCCCAATGGGATTATAACACAGGGGATGGAATAAGGAGGCTGAAGAGATATCAAGATTGGGTACAAGTCGGGGTACAGAATGCCATGCCCCGGACTTATCAAAGGACTTCCAGCTGTTTGTGCATGAGAGACAACGATTGGCATTAGGAGTACTGACCCAGCGACTTGGGAGCTGGAAAAGACCTGTGGGGTATTTTTCTAAACAATTGGATGCAGTAAGCGCTTGATGGCCCTCGTGTTTAAGGGCCGTGGCAGCCACAGTCCTTTTAATACAGGAAGCCAGGAAGCTCACGTTAGGGAAGCAAATTGAGTGTTCGTGCCACATATGGTGACTACGGTATTGGAGCAAAAGGGGGGCCATTGGCTATCGCCCAGCCGAATGATGAAATATCAAGCTATACTAACTGAGCAAGATGATGTAATCTTAAGAACTACTAACTTATTGAACCCAGCAGCGTTTCTAGGAACAACTACGGAGGAAGGAGACCTCAGTCATGATTGCGTGGAGATCATCGAACATACCTATGCCAGCAGAACAGACTTAAAGGATCAGCCTCGGGGGAGACCGGATTGGGAACTTTTCACGGATGGAAGCAGCTTTGTGGAAAATGGGACTCGTTATGCAGGATACGCGGCAACTACATCAAAGGTAGTGATTGAGGCAAATTCCCTACCTCCGGGGACTTCAGCCCAACGAGCAGAAATAGTCGCCCTGACACGAGCCCTGGAACTAAGCGAGGGTAAGAACGTGAATATTTGGACAGATTCAAAATATGCATTCGGGGTAGTCCACGTACATGGGGCATTATGGAAAGAAAGGGGAATGCTATCCTCACAAGGGACTAATATAAAATACCAGGAAGAACTATTGAAATTAATAACAGCTGTACAGAAACCCCAACAGGTGGCCATAATGCATTGTAAAGCTCATCAAGGAGGGGTGTCAGAGATTGCAGAAGGTAACAGACTGGCGGATTTGACGGCCCGGAAGGTTGCACGTGAAGTATGGAAAGTAATGGCTCTAATTCCATCGAAGGTAGGCCTCTCTTGTTTTAAATTACCTAAAGACCCAAAGTATTCAGCGGAAGATGAGAGACTTGCAAATTTGATGAAGGCCCAGAAGAATCCTGACGGGTGGTATGTGACTACGACAGGACAACTCATAGTACCTCCTATAATAATGCGAGAAATCTTACAAATAAAACATAATGAATGTCACTGGGGTGCAGAAGCAATGGTGACCTATTTGAAACGAGGTGTCATCTCGGTACACATGTTAACAATGGCAAAGTCAGTAATGTCAAAATGTGAGCTTTGCTTAAAGAATAATCCGGTAGCAAGGAAACATGCTGAGATGGGAAGAACTAGAGCTGGAATAGAGCCTGGAGATTACTGGCAAATAGACTTCGTGGAACTGCCTAAAGCAAGAGGTTATAAATACCGATTGGTAGGGGTTGATACTTTTTCAGGATGGCCAGAGGCCCTTCCCTGTCACACCAACTAAGCAAAGGAAACGGTAAAATGGTTACTACGGGAAATAATCCCTAGATTTGGTGTACCGTTGGGTATTTCTTCAGACAGGGGACCACATTTCATTGCCAACGTGGTCAAGGAGGTTAGTAGGTTACTGGGAATCACCCAGAACAGCCTATCCCACTTACTCCACCCCCATCCTATAGTACTAGCGTTAACAAGCAGGCATAGAGGAATCAATAAGATAGTAGACTAACGAAGATGCGTTAAGATTATACTTAGTAATCACTATATCAAGTTATACTCACTAACCTCTACTAACCTGATTCAACCTAACAGTAATGAAAATACTTGCTCTTGGTATGAGTGAAGTATTTTTAAAGGGGGGGAGTGTTAGTGTTGGGGAGAATCGAATGGAGGTTTTACTAATGTCTCTTAGGTAATGGGACCTACAGTATAATTAAGCATTGCCAAATGTACTTACATTATCAATTAATCTATGTATACTGGATACTTAGGGAGTACATTGAACAATCAAAAGAATCATTGAAGGGGAACCTTGGGAGGGAACAGCTACAACCTGACCTTGGATAAGGGCCTGGAAATGATGAAATGAGTTGAAGCAGAACCAAGAAGCGGAGGGAGCATGCGTCGAGTAAGAAAGGTGAAAAGTTTAGCGGAGAGGAAGACTCCTTACTTCATCTGGACGACCACCTGGACGACCACCAGAGTGCGCCACGCATGTGCAAAGGGGAGGGGAGCTAATTAGAATGAAAAGCGAGGCTGATGTTGCAACCTGTAATGAATATGTATACCTGACGCAATATTGTATGTATAAATAACGGCTGGGAAGTAACGGGACTTGAAGCCAGATTTGGGCACCTGCCCCGGCTTCCAGCGCTGAATAAAGCACCTTCATATAATCACTTGGTGGTTATGTGGTTGCTACGCTAACATTTTGGCGACCCAGGTGGGACAGCGTGGGCACTGCTGAGGCGGCTCGTGTCTCGGTTTCGCTCCAGCCGGCACCGAGGGATTCTCGGGGAGCAGTCGACCACGACCGACCTCCGCTGCTCACGACGTACCACTGGAGTGGTAAGCAAAGGTGCTTTCAACTTTGGGTATTCGGTACCGATTTGGTTGGGAAAGCCTGCCGGTCAGACGCGGCGAAAGCCACGCTCGGTTGGGCAGGGAGCTCCCGGGGTAAGCCTAGGCGCCGTCCGTTAGACAGAGCGAAAGCTCTGCAGGTTCGGCATTGGTGGTTTGGTATTGGTAATTGTATTGGTTTGTGCTGAAGGGTCAGCACTTGGTATTATTGGCACACCAAGCACACTCATACCACATAGTTGACCCAAGCCCTTGACCAATCTTCGGGGCAGCCGCCGCCCTACTCACAACCTCAGGATTAATCATGTGATTCCACTACAACTCATCCATACTACTAACCCTAGGCCTCATCTCAATACTCCTAGTAATACTCCAATGATGACGAGACATTGTACGAGAAAGCACCTTCCAAGGCCATCACACTCCCACAGTCCAAAAAGGCCTACGATACGGCATAATCCTTTTCATCACATCCGAAGCATTCTTCTTCTTAGGGTTCTTCTGAGCGTTCTTCCACTCGAGCCTGGCCCCAACCCCAGAACTAGGAGGCCAATGACCCCCAACAGGAATTAAACCACTCAACCCGATAGAAGTCCCCCTACTAAACACAGCCATCCTACTAGCCTCAGGCGTTACCGTAACGTGAGCCCATCACAGCATCACAGAAGGAAACCGAAAACATGCCATCCACGCCCTAACCCTAACGATCCTCCTGGGATTCTACTTCACAGCCCTACAAGCAATAGAATACCACGAAGCCCCATTCTCAATCGCCGATAGCGTCTACGGATCTACCTTCTTCGTTGCCACTGGATTCCACGGACTCCACGTAATCATCGGATCCTCCTTCCTGACCGTCTGCCTCTTCCGACTGATCAAGTTCCACTTTACATCAGACCACCACTTCGGATTCGAGGCAGCAGCCTGATACTGACACTTCGTAGACGTCATCTGACTATTCCTCTACATAACCATCTACTGATGAGGATCTTGCTCTTCTAGTATATTAATTACAATTGACTTCCAATCTCTAGAATCTGGTATAAACCCAGAGGAGAGCAACGAACGCACTCATGTTCATATTCGCCCTATCATCAATCCTAAGCGCCGCCCTAACCGCATTAAACTTCTGACTCGCCCAAATAAACCCCGACTCAGAGAAACTCTCACCGTACGAATGTGGATTCGACCCACTTGGATCTGCTCGATTACCATTCTCAGTCCGATTCTTCCTCAGTAGCCATCCTGTTCGTCCTATTCGACCTAGAAATCGCCCTCCTACTCCCCCTGCCATGAGCCGTCCAACTCCAATCCCCCCTAATGACCCTCACCTGAACTGTAGTGATCCTCCTTCTCCTAACACTCGGACTGGCCTACGAGTGAATTCAAGGGGGCCTAGAATGAGCAGAATAACAGAAAGTTAGTCTAACCAAAAAGATAGCTGGTTTCGACCCAGCAGATTACAGCCAACCCTGTAACTTTCTTATGTCGCCCCTACATTTAAGCTTCTACTCAGCCTTCATTTTCAGCGGACTAGGACTAGCCTTCCACCGAACCCACCTAGTATCCGCCCTACTATGCCTTGAAAGCATAATATTATCGATATTCGTAGGCCTATCAATATGATCCATCGAAAACCAAGTCTCCTCATTCACCATGGTACCAATTCTCATGCTAACCTTCTCAGCGTGTGAGGCGGGCACAGGCCTGGCCATCCTAGTAGCCTCCACCCGCACACATGGCTCCGACCATCTACACAACCTAAACCTCCTGCAATGCTAAAAATCATCCTACCCACAATCATACTTCTTCCAACAGCCCTGCTGTCTCCACCAAAATTTCTATGGACTAACACCACCTTATACAGCCTCCTAATCGCTGCCCTAAGCCTACAGTGATTAATCCCAACCTACTACCCCTACAAATTTTTATCCAACTGAACAGGAATTGACCAAATCTCATCCCCCCTCCTAGTACTATCCTGCTGACTACTCCCACTCATAATCATAGCAAGCCAAAACCACCTGCAACAAGAACCCCTACAACGCAAACGAATCTTTATCTCAACCTTAGTCGCAGTCCAGCCATTCATCCTACTAGCCTTTTCCACCACAGAACTAGCACTATTTTACAT
The DNA here is from genome assembly GCF_964034855.1 of Anser brachyrhynchus. Classification (NCBI taxonomy): domain Eukaryota; kingdom Metazoa; phylum Chordata; class Aves; order Anseriformes; family Anatidae; genus Anser; species Anser brachyrhynchus. Next base: position 20,916,197 of record NC_137709.1, read on the forward strand.
CTCATTTGAAGCAACCCTCATTCCCACCCTAATCTTAATCACCCGATGGGGGAACCAACCAGAACGCCTAAGCGCTGGCATCTACCTGCTATTCTACACGCCAGTAAGCTCTCTACCCCTGCTAATCACAATCATACACCTATACGTGAAAATTGGCACCCTGCACCTGCCAACCCTACAACTAACCCACCCAACCCTATCCACCTCATGGACAGGAATACTATCAGGTCTAGCACTGCTCATAGCATTCATAGTAAAAGCCCCACTATACGGCCTACACCTCTGACTGCCAAAAGCCCACGTAGAAGCACCCATCGCAGGCTCAATACTCCTCGCCGCCCTACTACTAAAGCTAGGAGGATACGGAATTATACGAGTCACTCTATTTATGGGCCCACTGTCCAACCTCCTGCACTACCCCTTCCTAACCCTGGCCCTATGAGGCGCCCTAATGACTAGCTCAATCTGCCTACGACAGACAGACCTAAAATCACTAATCGCTTATTCATCCGTTAGCCACATAGGCCTAGTTATCGCCGCAGGAATAATCCAAACCCACTGATCATTCTCAGGGGCAATGATCCTAATAATTTCCCATGGACTAACTTCCTCCATACTATTCTGCCTAGCCAACACAAACTATGAACGTACGCACAGCCGAATTCTACTACTCACACGAGGCCTACAACCTCTCCTACCACTCATAGCTACCTGATGATTGCTGGCCAATCTAACAAACATAGCCTTACCCCCAACAACAAACCTCATAGCAGAGCTAACCATTATAATCACCTTATTCAACTGATCTGCCTTCACGATCATCCTAACAGGAATCGCAACCCTACTAACCGCCTCCTACACCTTATTCATACTACTAATGACCCAACGAGGCTCAATCCCCTCCCACATCACATCTATGCAAAACTCAACCACGCGAGAACACCTGCTCATAACACTCCACATTATCCCAATATTCCTCCTAATCCTCAAACCCGAACTGATCTCCGGAATCCCCTCATGCAAGTATAGTTTAAACCAAACATTAGACTGTGATTCTAAGAATAGAAGTTCAAACCTTCTTACCTGCCGAGGGGAGGGTTTAACCAACAAGAGCTGCTAACTCTTACATCTGAGCCTAAAACCTCAGCCCCCTTACTTTTAAAGGATAACAGCAATCCACTGGTCTTAGGAACCACCCATCTTGGTGCAAATCCAAGTAAAAGGAGTGAACCCCACACTACTAATCAACTCCCTCACACTACTCACGCTGACAATCCTCCTAACCCCAATCATCCTGCCATTTCTATTTAAAAACTTTAAAAACACCCCACAAGCCACCACCCGCGCTGTTAAAACCGCATTCCTAATTAGCCTAGCCCCTACAACCGCATTCATCTACTCGGGAGTAGAATCTGTCACCTGCCACTGGGAGTGAAAATTCATTATAAACTTTAAAATCCCCCTGAGCCTAAAAATAGACCAATACTCAATAACATTTCTTCCAATCGCCCTATTTGTAACATGATCAATCCTACAATTCGCCATATGATACATGGCCTCAGAGCCATACGTAACAAAATTTTTCACCTACCTACTGACATTCCTAGTCGCCATACTCCTCCTAACAACCGCAAACAACATATTCCTCCTATTCGTAGGCTGGGAAGGAGTACGAATCATGTCCTTCCTTCTCATCGGCTGATGACAAGGCCGAGCAGATGCCAACACCGCCGCCCTACAAGCCGTAATCTACAACCGAATCGGAGACGTCGGACTGACCCTGAGCATAGCATGACTAGCTTCAACATTCAACACCTGAGAGATCCAACAAGCCGTACACCCCCACCAAACCCCAATCCTCCCCCTCATAGGATTAATCCTCGCAGCCGCAGGAAAATCCGCCCAATTTGGACTCCACCCATGACTGCCCGCAGCAATAGAAGGCCCCACCCCAGTATCAGCCCTACTGCACTCCAGTACCATAGTAGTAGCCGGAATCTTCCTGCTCATCCGCATGCACCCCCTGCTAGCCACCAACCAGACAGCCCTAACTGCCTGCCTATGCCTAGGTGCTCTATCAACCCTATTCGCTGCCACATGCGCCCTAACCCAAAATGACATCAAAAAAATCATTGCTTTCTCAACATCCAGCCAACTAGGACTAATAATAGTCACTATCGGACTAAACCTCCCACAACTAGCCTTCCTACACATCTCAACCCATGCCTTCTTTAAAGCCATACTATTCCTATGCTCAGGGTCTATCATCCACAACCAAAACGGAGAACAAGATATCCGAAAGATAGGAGGCCTACAGAAAATACTCCCAGTCACTACTTCCTGCCTAACCATCGGAAACCTGGCGCTGATAGGAACCCCATTCCTAGCCGGATTCTACTCAAAAGACCTCATCATCGAAAGCTTAAACACATCATACCTAAATACTTGAGCCCTACTCCTAACCCTTATAGCCACAGCATTCACCGCAACCTACAGCATCCGCATAACCATCCTAGTCCAAGCTGGACAAACCCGAATCCCCCCAATAGTATCAATAAACGAAAACAACCCACTAATCACCGCCCCCCTAACCCGACTCGCCCTAGGCAGCATTACAGCAGGAATAATCATTACCTCTTTCATCACACCAACCAAAACCCCCCCAATAACCATACCCCTTATCACCAAAACTGCTGCCATCCTCATAACAATCCTAGGAATCATCCTAGCCCTAGAACTATCGAACATAACACACACCCTCACTCACCCCAAACCAAACCCCCTCATAAACTTCTCCTCTGCATTAGGGTACTTCAACCCCCTAGTACACCGATTCTTCTCCAAAAACCTACTAGAAAAGGGACAAAACATTGCCCTACACTTGATCGACCTCTCCTGACTCAAAAAAATAGGGCCAGAGGGCCTTGCTGAACTACAAGTAGCCGCAAGCAAAGCCGCAACCTCAATACACACAGGGCTAATTAAGGCCTACCTAGGATCCTTCGCCCTCTCCATCCTGGTAATAATCCTAATAACACACAGACTCACTAATGGCCCCTAACATCCGCAAATCCCATCCCCTACTAAAAATAATCAACAACTCCCTAATCGACCTACCCGCCCCCTCCAACATCTCTGCCTGATGAAACTTCGGCTCCCTTCTAGCCATCTGCTTAGCCACACAAATCCTAACAGGCCTGCTACTAGCCATACACTACACCGCAGACACTTCACTCGCCTTCTCCTCAGTAGCTCACACATGCCGAGACGTCCAGTACGGATGGCTCATCCGCAACCTCCACGCCAACGGTGCTTCGCTCTTCTTTATCTGCATCTACTTACACATCGGACGAGGCCTCTACTACGGCTCCTACCTATACAAAGAAACCTGAAACACAGGAGTAATCCTCCTACTCACCCTAATAGCAACTGCCTTCGTAGGGTATGTCCTACCATGAGGACAAATGTCATTCTGAGGGGCCACCGTAATCACCAACCTATTCTCAGCCATCCCGTACATTGGGCAAACTCTAGTAGAATGAGCCTGAGGAGGATTCTCAGTAGACAATCCAACCTTAACCCGATTCTTCGCCATCCACTTCCTACTGCCCTTCCTAATTGCAGGAATCACCCTAGTCCACCTAACCTTCCTACACGAATCAGGCTCAAATAACCCACTAGGAATCGTATCAGACTGCGACAAAATCCCATTCCACCCATACTTCTCCATTAAAGACAGCTTAGGGCTTACCCTAATAATCACCCCTCTAATAGCACTAGCCCTATTTTCACCGAACCTCCTGGTTCTTGGAATCCTAGTTGGGAGTGGTTGGCCACATGAGATGTACAGGATTTTTACCTGTGATTTAGTCTTGACAAGGCTATGTAATTGGTTTACTAACGTCTCATAAGAAAGAAGCAAGAGCGGTTAATGCAGTTGGCTTGAAACCCATCCCCAGTGGTGCAAGTGCACTCTCTGAACTCACTGAAGTGCATCCCCAGTGGTGCCAGTGCACTCTCTGCACTCACTGCACTGCATCCCCAGTGGTGCCAGTGCGCTCTCTGGAGTCACAGCACTGCATCCCCAGTGGTGCCAGTGCACTCGCTGGACTCACTGCAGTGCATCCCCAGTGGTGCCAGTGCACTCTCTGGACTCACTGCGCTGCATCCCCAGTGGTGCCAGTGCACTCTCTGGACTCACTGCACTGCATCACCAGTGGTGCCAGTGCACTCTCTGGACTCACTGCAGTGCATCCCCAGTGGTGCCAGTGCACTCTCTGGACTCACTGCACTCCATCCCCAGTGGTGCCTGTGCACTCTCTGGACTCACTGAAGTGCATCCCCAGTGGTGCCAGTGCACTCTCTGCACTCACTGCACTGCATCCACAGTGGTGCCAGTGCGCTCTCTGGAGTCACAGCACTGCATCCCCAGTGGTGCCAGTGCAATCTCTGGACTCACTGCACTGCATCCCCAGTGGTGCCAGTGCACTCTCTGGACTCACTGAAGTGCATCACCAGTGGTGCCATTGCACTCTCTGCACTCACTGCACTGCATCCCCAGTGGTGCCAGCGCACTCACTGGACTGACTGCACTGCATCGCCAGTGGTGCCAGTGCGCTCTCCGGAGTCACAGCACTGCATCCCCAGTGGTGCCAGTGCACTCACTGGACACACTGTACTGCAACACAGGTGGTGCCAGTGCACTCTCTGCACTCACTGCACAGCATCCCCAGTGGTGCCAGTGCATTCACTGGACTCACTGGACTGCATCACCAGTGGTGCCAGTGCACTCTCTGGACTCAATGCACTACATCCCCTGTGGTGCCAGTGCACTCTCTGGACTCACTGCACTGCATCCCCAGTGGTGCCAGTGTACTCTCTGGACTCACTGCACTGCATCCCCAGTGGTGCCAGAGCACTCTCTGGACTCACTGCACTGCATCCCCAGTGGTGCCAGTGCACTCTCTGGACTCACTGCACTGTATCCGCAGTGGTGTCAGTGCACTCTCTGTACTCACTGAAGTGCATCCCCAGTGGTGCCAGTGCACTCTCTGGACTCACTGCACTGCATCCCCAGTGGTGCCACTGCACTCTCTGGACTCACTGCACTGCATCCCCAGTGGTGCCAGTGCAATCTCTGGACTCACTGTAGTGCATCCCCAGTGGTGCCAGTGCACTCTCTGGACTCACTGCAGTGCATCCCCAGTGGTGCCAGTGCACTCTCTGGACTCACTGTACTGCATCACCAGTGGTGCCAGTGCACTCTCTGGACTCACAGCAGTGCATCCCCAGTGGTGCCTGTGCACTCTCTGGACTCACTGCACTGCATCCCCAGTGGTGCCAATGCACTCTCTGGACTCACTGCACTGCATCCCCAGTGGTGCCAGTGAAGTCTCTGGACTCACTGCACTGCATCCCCAGTGGTGCCAGTGCACTCTCTGGACTCACTGCACTGCATCCCCAGTGGTGCCAGTGTAGTCTCTGGACTCACTGCAGTGCATCCCCAGTGGTGCCAGAGCACTCTCTGGACTCACTGCACTGCATCCCCAGTGGTGCCAGTGCACTCTCTGGACTCACTGCACCGCATCCCCAGTGGTGTCAGTACACTCTCTGGACTCACTGAAGTGCATCCCCAGTGGTGCCAGTGCACTCTCTGGACTCACTAAACTGCATCACCAGTGGTGCCAGTGCACTCTCTGGACTCACGGCAGTGCATCCCCAGTGGTGCCAGTGCAATCTCTGGACTCACTGTAGCGCATCCCCAGTGGTGCCAGTGCACTCTCTGGACTCACTGCAGTGCATCCCCAGTGGTGCCAGTGCACTCTCTGGACTCACTGCACTGCATCCCCAGTGGTGCCAGTGCACTCTCTGCACTCACTGCACTGCATTCCCAGTGGTGCCAGTGAAGTCTCTGGACTCACTGCACTGCATCCCCAGTGGTGCCAGTGCACTCTCTGGACTCACTGCACTGCATCCCCACTGCTGCCAGTGCACTCTCTGGACTCACTGCACTGCATCCCCAGTGGTGACAGTGCACTCTCTGGACTCACTGCACTGCATCCCCAGTGGTGCCAGTGCACTCTCTCGAGTCACTGCACTACATCCCCAGTAGTGCCAGTGCACTCACTGGACTCACTGTACTGCATCATCGGTGGTGCCAGTGCACTCTCTGGAGTCACTTCACTGCATCCCCAGTGGTGCCAGTGCACTCTCTGGACTCACTGCACTGCAGGCCCAGTGGTACCAGTGCACTCACTGGACTCACTGTACTGCATCACCAGTGGTGCCAGTGCACTCTCTGGACTCACTGCACTGCATCCCCAGTGGTTCCAGTGCATTCACTGGACTCACTGTACTGCATCTCCACTGGTGCCAGTGCACTCTCTGGACTCACTGCACTGCATTCCCAGTGGTGCCAGTGAGCTCTCTGGACTCACTGCTCTGCATCCCCAGTGGTGCCAGTGTACTCACAGGATTCACTGCACTGCAACCCCAGTGGTACTAGTGCACTCTCTGGACTCACTGCAGTGCATCCCCAGTGGTGCCAGTGCACTCTCTGGACTCACTGAAGTGCATTCTCAGTGGTGCCAGTGCACTCTCTGGGCTCACTGAAGTGCATCCCCAGTGGTGCCAGTACACTCACTGGACTCACTGCACTGCATTCCCAGTGGTGCCAGTGCACTCTCTGGACTCACTGCACTGCATCCCCAGTGGTGCCAGTGCACTCTCTGGACTCACTGCACTGCGTTGCCATTGGTGCCAGTGCACTCTCTGGACTCATTGCAGTGCATCCCCAGTGGTGCCAATGCACTCTCTGGACTCACGGCACTGCATCCCCAGTGGTGCCAGTGCACTCTCTGGACTCACTGCACTGCATCCCCAGTGGTGCCAGTGAACTCTCTGGACTCACTGCAGTGCCTCCCCTGTGGTTCCAGTGCACTCTCTGGACTCACTGCACTGCAACTCCAGTGGTGCCAGTGCACTCTCTGGAGTCACTGCACTGCCTCCCCAGTGGTGACAGTGCACTCTCTGAGCTCACTGCACTGCATCCCAGGTGGTGCCAGTGTACTCTCTGGACTCACTGCACTGCATCCCCAGTGGTGCCAGTGCACTCTCTGGACTCACTGCAGTGCATCGCCAGTGGTGCCAGTGCCCTCTCTGGACTCACTGCACTGCATCGCCAGTGGTGCCAGTGCAGTCTCTGTGTTAGTGTTGGGGAGAATCGAATGGATGTTTTACTAATGTCTCTTAGGTAATGGGACCTACAGTATAATTAAGCATTGCCAAATGTACTTACATTATCAATTAATCTATGTATACTGGATACTTAGGGAGTACATTGAACAATCAAAAGAATCATTGAAGGGGAACCTTGGGAGGGAACAGCTACAACCTGACCTTGGATAAGGGCCTGGAAATGATGAAATGAGTTGAAGCAGAACCAAGAAGCGGAGGGAGCATGCGTCGAGTAAGAAAGGTGAAAAGTTTAGCGGAGAGGAAGACTCCTTACTTCATCTGGACGACCACCTGGACGACCACCAGAGTGCGCCACGCATGTGCAAAGGGGAGGGGAGCTAATTAGAATGAAAAGCGAGGCTGATGTTGCAACCTGTAATGAATATGTATACCTGACGCAATATTGTATGTATAAATAACGGCTGGGAAGTAACGGGACTTGAAGCCAGATTTGGGCACCTGTCCCGGCTTCCAGCGCTGAATAAAGCACCTTCATATAATCACTTGGTGGTTATGTGGTTGCTACGCTAACATTTTGGCGACCCAGGTGGGACAGTGTGGGCACTGCTGAGGCGGCTCGTGTCTCGGTTTCGCTCCAGCCGGCACCGAGGGATTCTCGGGGAGCAGTCGACCACGACCGACCTCCGCTGCTCACGACGTACCACTGGAGTGGTAAGCAAAGGTGCTTTCAACTTTGGGTATTCGGTACCGATTTGGTTGGGAAAGCCTGCCGGTCAGACGCGGCGAAAGCCACGCTCGGTTGGGCAGGGAGCTCCCGGGGTAAGCCTAGGCGCCGTCCGTTAGACAGAGCGAAAGCTCTGCAGGTTCGGCATTGGTGGTTTGGTATTGGTAATTGTATTGGTTTGTGCTGAAGGGTCAGCACTTGGTATTATTGGTATGTAGTAAGCACGCTGCTGCTCCGGCAGCTTCTGGGAAAGCGTGCTGCTGCTCCGGCAGCTTTTGGGAAAGCGTGCTGCTGCTCCGGCAGCTTTTGGGAGAGCACGCTGCTGCTCCGGCAGCTTTTGGGAAAGCGTGCTGCTGCTCCGGCAGCTTCTGGGAAAGCGTGCTGCTGCTCCGGCAGCTTTTGGGAGAGTGTGCTGCTGCTCCGGCAGCTTTTGGGAAAGCGTGCTGCTGCTCCGGCAGCTTTTGGGAGAGCACGCTGCTGCTCCGGCAGCTTTTGGGAAAGCCTGCTGCTGCTCCGGCAGCTTTTGGGAGAGCACGCTGCTGCTCCGGCAGCTTTTGGGAAAGCGTGCTGCTGCTCCGGCAGCTTCTGGGAAAGTGTGCTGCTGCTCTGGCAGCTTTTGGGTTTGTATCATAAGCTCAAAATGAAAAAGATCAAAGGAATTCTGGGAAAAGATGTACCTATCCCGCGGACATCCCCGCTGGGGTGTTTGCTAGCACACTGGAAAGAGGGAGGTTTTGGTCAAGAAATGCGGAAAGGAAAGCTGATTGATTATTGTAATATTTGGTGGCCACAGTATAAACTAGAGGACCAAGAAACTTGGCCTGAGAATGGAACATTGCAATATAATACAATTTTACAATTGATGCTATTCTGTAAGCGGGAAGGAAAATATGATGAACTGCCGTATGTGGAATTATTCTTTTATTTGCGCCGAAAGCCTGAATGGCAGCATGCTTGTGGAATAATGGTGCTTGAGGTTTCAACTGAGGAACGTTGTTGTGCATGTACTAAGGAGGGACACTGTATACAGCATCAGGCAATAGAGAATAATAAGTATTATGGGGAAATGAATAATGGAAATATTGATTTGGAAGTTGCGCCGTCGGCTCCGCCGGAAGAGCCAGGACAGGGAGGGAAAAGAGAAAAGGAAGATAGCAGTAGTGATGGAGAATCCCCGACTTTAGTCTCCCCTGTGTCACATAGGACCCGGCAACAGCGAAGGGCAGGAGAAACTATAAATGAACAGGGAGGGAAAATAATCGCTCCCCTCAGGCAAGGAGTGGGGACAGAAGGACCGGTATATGTTAAGGTGCCTTTTTCAGCTGGGGATTTAATGATATGGAAACAAGCAGCCGGCACCTACAGGGAAAACCCAGATAAAGTAGCTAGGGTAATGAAAATGATAATTAAAACCCAAAATCCCGATTGGGATGATCTCCAGGTGATCCTGGATACTTTGATGGACTCGACAGAAAAAGACATGGTATTGCGGGCAGCCAGAGAGAGAGCCCGAGAAGATATACGTAATGGATTAGTGCTTGGAAATCTAGATCAAAACTTCCCCACCGAGGATCCCCAATGGGATTATAACACAGGGGATGGAATAAGGAGGCTGAAGAGATATCAAGATTGGGTACAAGTCGGGGTACAGAATGCCATGCCCCGGACTTATCAAAGGACTTCCAGCTGTTTGTGCATGAGAGACAACGATTGGCATTAGGAGTACTGACCCAGCGACTTGGGAGCTGGAAAAGACCTGTGGGGTATTTTTCTAAACAATTGGATGCAGTAAGCGCTTGATGGCCCTCGTGTTTAAGGGCCGTGGCAGCCACAGTCCTTTTAATACAGGAAGCCAGGAAGCTCACGTTAGGGAAGCAAATTGAGTGTTCGTGCCACATATGGTGACTACGGTATTGGAGCAAAAGGGGGGCCATTGGCTATCGCCCAGCCGAATGATGAAATATCAAGCTATACTAACTGAGCAAGATGATGTAATCTTAAGAACTACTAACTTATTGAACCCAGCAGCGTTTCTAGGAACAACTACGGAGGAAGGAGACCTCAGTCATGATTGCGTGGAGATCATCGAACATACCTATGCCAGCAGAACAGACTTAAAGGATCAGCCTCGGGGGAGACCGGATTGGGAACTTTTCACGGATGGAAGCAGCTTTGTGGAAAATGGGACTCGTTATGCAGGATACGCGGCAACTACATCAAAGGTAGTGATTGAGGCAAATTCCCTACCTCCGGGGACTTCAGCCCAACGAGCAGAAATAGTCGCCCTGACACGAGCCCTGGAACTAAGCGAGGGTAAGAACGTGAATATTTGGACAGATTCAAAATATGCATTCGGGGTAGTCCACGTACATGGGGCATTATGGAAAGAAAGGGGAATGCTATCCTCACAAGGGACTAATATAAAATACCAGGAAGAACTATTGAAATTAATAACAGCTGTACAGAAACCCCAACAGGTGGCCATAATGCATTGTAAAGCTCATCAAGGAGGGGTGTCAGAGATTGCAGAAGGTAACAGACTGGCGGATTTGACGGCCCGGAAGGTTGCACGTGAAGTATGGAAAGTAATGGCTCTAATTCCATCGAAGGTAGGCCTCTCTTGTTTTAAATTACCTAAAGACCCAAAGTATTCAGCGGAAGATGAGAGACTTGCAAATTTGATGAAGGCCCAGAAGAATCCTGACGGGTGGTATGTGACTATGACAGGACAACTCATAGTACCTCCTATAATAATGCGAGAAATCTTACAAATAAAACATAATGAATGTCACTGGGGTGCAGAAGCAATGGTGACCTATTTGAAACGAGGTGTCATCTCGGTACACATGTTAACAATGGCAAAGTCAGTAATGTCAAAATGTGAGCTTTGCTTAAAGAATAATCCGGTAGCAAGGAAACATGCTGAGATGGGAAGAACTAGAGCTGGAATAGAGCCTGGAGATTACTGGCAAATAGACTTCGTGGAACTGCCTAAAGCAAGAGGTTATAAATACCGATTGGTAGGGGTTGATACTTTTTCAGGATGGCCAGAGGCCCTTCCCTGTCACACCAACTAAGCAAAGGAAACGGTAAAATGGTTACTACGGGAAATAATCCCTAGATTTGGTGTACCGTTGGGTATTTCTTCAGACAGGGGACCACATTTCATTGCCAACGTGGTCAAGGAGGTTAGTAGGTTACTGGGAATCACCCAGAACAGCCTATCCCACTTACTCCACCCCCATCCTATAGTACTAGCGTTAACAAGCAGGCATAGAGGAATCAATAAGATAGTAGACTAACGAAGATGCGTTAAGATTATACTTAGTAATCACTATATCAAGTTATACTCACTAACCTCTACTAACCTGATTCAACCTAACAGTAATGAAAATACTTGCTCTTGGTATGAGTGAAGTATTTTTAAAGGGGGGGAGTGTTAGTGTTGGGGAGAATCGAATGGAGGTTTTACTAATGTCTCTTAGGTAATGGGACCTACAGTATAATTAAGCATTGCCAAATGTACTTACATTATCAATTAATCTATGTATACTGGATACTTAGGGAGTACATTGAACAATCAAAAGAATCATTGAAGGGGAACCTTGGGAGGGAACAGCTACAACCTGACCTTGGATAAGGGCCTGGAAATGATGAAATGAGTTGAAGCAGAACCAAGAAGCGGAGGGAGCATGCGTCGAGTAAGAAAGGTGAAAAGTTTAGCGGAGAGGAAGACTCCTTACTTCATCTGGACGACCACCTGGACGACCACCAGAGTGCGCCACGCATGTGCAAAGGGGAGGGGAGCTAATTAGAATGAAAAGCGAGGCTGATGTTGCAACCTGTAATGAATATGTATACCTGACGCAATATTGTATGTATAAATAACGGCTGGGAAGTAACGGGACTTGAAGCCAGATTTGGGCACCTGCCCCGGCTTCCAGCGCTGAATAAAGCACCTTCATATAATCACTTGGTGGTTATGTGGTTGCTACGCTAACATTTTGGCGACCCAGGTGGGACAGCGTGGGCACTGCTGAGGCGGCTCGTGTCTCGGTTTCGCTCCAGCCGGCACCGAGGGATTCTCGGGGAGCAGTCGACCACGACCGACCTCCGCTGCTCACGACGTACCACTGGAGTGGTAAGCAAAGGTGCTTTCAACTTTGGGTATTCGGTACCGATTTGGTTGGGAAAGCCTGCCGGTCAGACGCGGCGAAAGCCACGCTCGGTTGGGCAGGGAGCTCCCGGGGTAAGCCTAGGCGCCGTCCGTTAGACAGAGCGAAAGCTCTGCAGGTTCGGCATTGGTGGTTTGGTATTGGTAATTGTATTGGTTTGTGCTGAAGGGTCAGCACTTGGTATTATTGGCACACCAAGCACACTCATACCACATAGTTGACCCAAGCCCTTGACCAATCTTCGGGGCAGCCGCCGCCCTACTCACAACCTCAGGATTAATCATGTGATTCCACTACAACTCATCCATACTACTAACCCTAGGCCTCATCTCAATACTCCTAGTAATACTCCAATGATGACGAGACATTGTACGAGAAAGCACCTTCCAAGGCCATCACACTCCCACAGTCCAAAAAGGCCTACGATACGGCATAATCCTTTTCATCACATCCGAAGCATTCTTCTTCTTAGGGTTCTTCTGAGCGTTCTTCCACTCGAGCCTGGCCCCAACCCCAGAACTAGGAGGCCAATGACCCCCAACAGGAATTAAACCACTCAACCCGATAGAAGTCCCCCTACTAAACACAGCCATCCTACTAGCCTCAGGCGTTACCGTAACGTGAGCCCATCACAGCATCACAGAAGGAAACCGAAAACATGCCATCCACGCCCTAACCCTAACGATCCTCCTGGGATTCTACTTCACAGCCCTACAAGCAATAGAATACCACGAAGCCCCATTCTCAATCGCCGATAGCGTCTACGGATCTACCTTCTTCGTTGCCACTGGATTCCACGGACTCCACGTAATCATCGGATCCTCCTTCCTGACCGTCTGCCTCTTCCGACTGATCAAGTTCCACTTTACATCAGACCACCACTTCGGATTCGAGGCAGCAGCCTGATACTGACACTTCGTAGACGTCATCTGACTATTCCTCTACATAACCATCTACTGATGAGGATCTTGCTCTTCTAGTATATTAATTACAATTGACTTCCAATCTCTAGAATCTGGTATAAACCCAGAGGAGAGCAATGAACGCACTCATGTTCATATTCGCCCTATCATCAATCCTAAGCGCCGCCCTAACCGCATTAAACTTCTGACTCGCCCAAATAAACCCCGACTCAGAGAAACTCTCACCGTACGAATGTGGATTCGACCCACTTGGATCTGCTCGATTACCATTCTCAGTCCGATTCTTCCTCAGTAGCCATCCTGTTCGTCCTATTCGACCTAGAAATCGCCCTCCTACTCCCCCTGCCATGAGCCGTCCAACTCCAATCCCCCCTAATGACCCTCACCTGAACTGTAGTGATCCTCCTTCTCCTAACACTCGGACTGGCCTACGAGTGAATTCAAGGGGGCCTAGAATGAGCAGAATAACAGAAAGTTAGTCTAACCAAAAAGATAGCTGGTTTCGACCCAGCAGATTACAGCCAACCCTGTAACTTTCTTATGTCGCCCCTACATTTAAGCTTCTACTCAGCCTTCATTTTCAGCGGACTAGGACTAGCCTTCCACCGAACCCACCTAGTATCCGCCCTACTATGCCTTGAAAGCATAATATTATCGATATTCGTAGGCCTATCAATATGATCCATCGAAAACCAAGTCTCCTCATTCACCATGGTACCAATTCTCATGCTAACCTTCTCAGCGTGTGAGGCGGGCACAGGCCTGGCCATCCTAGTAGCCTCCACCCGCACACATGGCTCCGACCATCTACACAACCTAAACCTCCTGCAATGCTAAAAATCATCCTACCCACAATCATACTTCTTCCAACAGCCCTGCTGTCTCCACCAAAATTTCTATGGACTAACACCACCTTATACAGCCTCCTAATCGCTGCCCTAAGCCTACAGTGATTAATCCCAACCTACTACCCCTACAAATTTTTATCCAACTGAACAGGAATTGACCAAATCTCATCCCCCCTCCTAGTACTATCCTGCTGACTACTCCCACTCATAATCATAGCAAGCCAAAACCACCTGCAACAAGAACCCCTACAACGCAAACGAATCTTTATCTCAACCTTAGTCGCAGTCCAGCCATTCATCCTACTAGCCTTTTCCACCACAGAACTAGCACTATTTTACATCTCATTTGAAGCAACCCTCATTCCCACCCTAATCTTAATCACCCGATGGGGGAACCAACCAGAACGCCTAAGCGCTGGCATCTACCTGCTATTCTACACGCCAGTAAGCTCTCTACCCCTGCTAATCACAATCATACACCTATACGTGAAAATTGGCACCCTGCACCTGCCAACCCTACAACTAACCCACCCAACCCTATCCACCTCATGGACAGGAATACTATCAGGTCTAGCACTGCTCATAGCATTCATAGTAAAAGCCCCACTATACGGCCTACACCTCTGACTGCCAAAAGCCCACGTAGAAGCACCCATCGCAGGCTCAATACTCCTCGCCGCCCTACTACTAAAGCTAGGAGGATACGGAATTATACGAGTCACTCTATTTATGGGCCCACTGTCCAACCTCCTGCACTACCCCTTCCTAACCCTGGCCCTATGAGGCGCCCTAATGACTAGCTCAATCTGCCTACGACAGACAGACCTAAAATCACTAATCGCTTATTCATCCGTTAGCCACATAGGCCTAGTTATCGCCGCAGGAATAATCCAAACCCACTGATCATTCTCAGGGGCAATGATCCTAATAATTTCCCATGGACTAACTTCCTCCATACTATTCTGCCTAGCCAACACAAACTATGAACGTACGCACAGCCGAATTCTACTACTCACACGAGGCCTACAACCTCTCCTACCACTCATAGCTACCTGATGATTGCTGGCCAATCTAACAAACATAGCCTTACCCCCAACAACAAACCTCATAGCAGAGCTAACCATTATAATCACCTTATTCAACTGATCTGCCTTCACGATCATCCTAACAGGAATCGCAACCCTACTAACCGCCTCCTACACCTTATTCATACTACTAATGACCCAACGAGGCTCAATCCCCTCCCACATCACATCTATGCAAAACTCAACCACGCGAGAACACCTGCTCATAACACTCCACATTATCCCAATATTCCTCCTAATCCTCAAACCCGAACTGATCTCCGGAATCCCCTCATGCAAGTATAGTTTAAACCAAACATTAGACTGTGATTCTAAGAATAGAAGTTCAAACCTTCTTACCTGCCGAGGGGAGGGTTTAACCAACAAGAGCTGCTAACTCTTACATCTGAGCCTAAAACCTCAGCCCCCTTACTTTTAAAGGATAACAGCAATCCACTGGTCTTAGGAACCACCCATCTTGGTGCAAATCCAAGTAAAAGGAGTGAACCCCACACTACTAATCAACTCCCTCACACTACTCACGCTGACAATCCTCCTAACCCCAATCATCCTGCCATTTCTATTTAAAAACTTTAAAAACACCCCACAAGCCACCACCCGCGCTGTTAAAACCGCATTCCTAATTAGCCTAGCCCCTACAACCGCATTCATCTACTCGGGAGTAGAATCTGTCACCTGCCACTGGGAGTGAAAATTCATTATAAACTTTAAAATCCCCCTGAGCCTAAAAATAGACCAATACTCAATAACATTTCTTCCAATCGCCCTATTTGTAACATGATCAATCCTACAATTCGCCATATGATACATGGCCTCAGAGCCATACGTAACAAAATTTTTCACCTACCTACTGACATTCCTAGTCGCCATACTCCTCCTAACAACCGCAAACAACATATTCCTCCTATTCGTAGGCTGGGAAGGAGTACGAATCATGTCCTTCCTTCTCATCGGCTGATGACAAGGCCGAGCAGATGCCAACACCGCCGCCCTACAAGCCGTAATCTACAACCGAATCGGAGACGTCGGACTGACCCTGAGCATAGCATGACTAGCTTCAACATTCAACACCTGAGAGATCCAACAAGCCGTACACCCCCACCAAACCCCAATCCTCCCCCTCATAGGATTAATCCTCGCAGCCGCAGGAAAATCCGCCCAATTTGGACTCCACCCATGACTGCCCGCAGCAATAGAAGGCCCCACCCCAGTATCAGCCCTACTGCACTCCAGTACCATAGTAGTAGCCGGAATCTTCCTGCTCATCCGCATGCACCCCCTGCTAGCCACCAACCAGACAGCCCTAACTGCCTGCCTATGCCTAGGTGCTCTATCAACCCTATTCGCTGCCACATGCGCCCTAACCCAAAATGACATCAAAAAAATCATTGCTTTCTCAACATCCAGCCAACTAGGACTAATAATAGTCACTATCGGACTAAACCTCCCACAACTAGCCTTCCTACACATCTCAACCCATGCCTTCTTTAAAGCCATACTATTCCTATGCTCAGGGTCTATCATCCACAACCAAAACGGAGAACAAGATATCCGAAAGATAGGAGGCCTACAGAAAATACTCCCAGTCACTACTTCCTGCCTAACCATCGGAAACCTGGCGCTGATAGGAACCCCATTCCTAGCCGGATTCTACTCAAAAGACCTCATCATCGAAAGCTTAAACACATCATACCTAAATACTTGAGCCCTACTCCTAACCCTTATAGCCACAGCATTCACCGCAACCTACAGCATCCGCATAACCATCCTAGTCCAAGCTGGACAAACCCGAATCCCCCCAATAGTATCAATAAACGAAAACAACCCACTAATCACCGCCCCCCTAACCCGACTCGCCCTAGGCAGCATTACAGCAGGAATAATCATTACCTCTTTCATCACACCAACCAAAACCCCCCCAATAACCATACCCCTTATCACCAAAACTGCTGCCATCCTCATAACAATCCTAGGAATCATCCTAGCCCTAGAACTATCGAACATAACACACACCCTCACTCACCCCAAACCAAACCCCCTCATAAACTTCTCCTCTGCATTAGGGTACTTCAACCCCCTAGTACACCGATTCTTCTCCAAAAACCTACTAGAAAAGGGACAAAACATTGCCCTACACTTGATCGACCTCTCCTGACTCAAAAAAATAGGGCCAGAGGGCCTTGCTGAACTACAAGTAGCCGCAAGCAAAGCCGCAACCTCAATACACACAGGGCTAATTAAGGCCTACCTAGGATCCTTCGCCCTCTCCATCCTGGTAATAATCCTAATAACACACAGACTCACTAATGGCCCCTAACATCCGCAAATCCCATCCCCTACTAAAAATAATCAACAACTCCCTAATCGACCTACCCGCCCCCTCCAACATCTCTGCCTGATGAAACTTCGGCTCCCTTCTAGCCATCTGCTTAGCCACACAAATCCTAACAGGCCTGCTACTAGCCATACACTACACCGCAGACACTTCACTCGCCTTCTCCTCAGTAGCTCACACATGCCGAGACGTCCAGTACGGATGGCTCATCCGCAACCTCCACGCCAACGGTGCTTCGCTCTTCTTTATCTGCATCTACTTACACATCGGACGAGGCCTCTACTACGGCTCCTACCTATACAAAGAAACCTGAAACACAGGAGTAATCCTCCTACTCACCCTAATAGCAACTGCCTTCGTAGGGTATGTCCTACCATGAGGACAAATGTCATTCTGAGGGGCCACCGTAATCACCAACCTATTCTCAGCCATCCCGTACATTGGGCAAACTCTAGTAGAATGAGCCTGAGGAGGATTCTCAGTAGACAATCCAACCTTAACCCGATTCTTCGCCATCCACTTCCTACTGCCCTTCCTAATTGCAGGAATCACCCTAGTCCACCTAACCTTCCTACACGAATCAGGCTCAAATAACCCACTAGGAATCGTATCAGACTGCGACAAAATCCCATTCCACCCATACTTCTCCATTAAAGACAGCTTAGGGCTTACCCTAATAATCACCCCTCTAATAGCACTAGCCCTATTTTCACCGAACCTCCTGGTTCTTGGAATCCTAGTTGGGAGTGGTTGGCCACATGAGATGTACAGGATTTTTACCTGTGATTTAGTCTTGACAAGGCTATGTAATTGGTTTACTAACGTCTCATAAGAAAGAAGCAAGAGCGGTTAATGCAGTTGGCTTGAAACCCATCCCCAGTGGTGCAAGTGCACTCTCTGAACTCACTGAAGTGCATCCCCAGTGGTGCCAGTGCACTCTCTGCACTCACTGCACTGCATCCCCAGTGGTGCCAGTGCGCTCTCTGGAGTCACAGCACTGCATCCCCAGTGGTGCCAGTGCACTCGCTGGACTCACTGCAGTGCATCCCCAGTGGTGCCAGTGCACTCTCTGGACTCACTGCGCTGCATCCCCAGTGGTGCCAGTGCACTCTCTGGACTCACTGCACTGCATCACCAGTGGTGCCAGTGCACTCTCTGGACTCACTGCAGTGCATCCCCAGTGGTGCCAGTGCACTCTCTGGACTCACTGCACTCCATCCCCAGTGGTGCCAGTGCACTCTCTGGACTCACTGAAGTGCATCCCCAGTGGTGCCAGTGCACTCTCTGCACTCACTGCACTGCATCCACAGTGGTGCCAGTGCGCTCTCTGGAGTCACAGCACTGCATCCCCAGTGGTGCCAGTGCAATCTCTGGACTCACTGCACTGCATCCCCAGTGGTGCCAGTGCACTCTCTGGACTCACTGCACTGCATCCCCAGTGGTGCCAGTGCACTCTCTGGACTCACTGCACTGCATCCCCAGTGGTGCCAGTGCACTCACTGGACTCACTGGACACATCCCCAGTGGTGCCAGTGCACTCTCTGGACTCACTGCAGTGCATCCCCAGTGGTGCCAGTGCACTCTCTGGACTCACTGCACTGCATCCCCTCTGGTGCCAGTGTACTCTCTGTACTCACTGCAGTGCATCCCCAGTGGTGCCAGTGCACTCTCTGGACTCACTGCACTGCATCCCCACTGGTGCCAGTGCACTCTCTGGACTCACTGAAGTGCATCCCCAGTTGTGCCAGTGCACTCTCTGGACTCAATGCACTGCATCCCCAGTGGTGCCAGTGCACTCTCTGGACTCACTGCACTGCATCCCCAGTGGTGCCAGTGCAATCTCTGGACTCACTGTAGTGCATCCCCAGTGGTGCCAGTGCACTCTCTGGACTCACTGCAGTGCATCCCCAGTGGTGCCAGTGCACTCTCTGGACTCACTGTACTGCGTCACCGGTGGTGCCAGTGCACTCTCTGGACTCACTGAAGTGCATTCCCAGTGGTGCCAGTGCACTCTTTGGACTCACTGCACTGCAGCCCCATTGGTGCCAGTGCACTCTCAGGACTCACTGCACTGCATCACAGATGGTGCCAGTGCACTCTCTGGACTCACTGCACTGCATCCCCAGTGGTGCCAGTGCACTCTCTGGACTCACTGCACTGCATCCCCAGTGGTGCCAGTGCACTCTCTGCACTCACTTCTCTGCATTCCCAGTGGTGCCAGTGCACTCTCTGGACTCACTGAACTGCATCCCCAGTGGTGCCAGTGCAATCTCCGGACTCACTGAAGTGCATCACCAGTGGTGCCAGTGCACTCTCTGGACTCACTGCAGTGCATCCCCAGTGGTGCCAGTGCACTCTCTGGACTCACTGCAGTGCATCCCCAGTGGTGCCAGTGCACTCTCTGGACTCACTGCACTGCATCCCCAGTGGTGCAAGTGCACTCTCTCGAGTCACTGCACTACATCCCCAGTGGTGCCAGTGCACTCACTGGACTCACTGCACTGCATCCCCAGTGGTGCCAGTGCACTCTCTGGACTCACTGCAGTGCATCCCCAGTGGTGCCAGTGCACTCTCTGGACTCACTGCACTGCATCCCCTCTGGTGCCAGTGTACTCTCTGTACTCACTGCAGTGCATCCCCAGTGGTGCCAGTGCACTCTCTGGACTCACTGCACTGCATCCCCACTGGTGCCAGTGCACTCTCTGGACTCACTGAAGTGCATCCCCAGTTGTGCCAGTGCACTCTCTGGACTCAATGCACTGCATCCCCAGTGGTGCCAGTGCACTCTCTGGACTCACTGCACTGCATCCCCAGTGGTGCCAGTGCAATCTCTGGACTCACTGTAGTGCATCCCCAGTGGTGCCAGTGCACTCTCTGGACTCACTGCAGTGCATCCCCAGTGGTGCCAGTGCACTCTCTGGACTCACTGTACTGCGTCACCGGTGGTGCCAGTGCACTCTCTGGACTCACTGCAGTGCATTCCCAGTGGTGCCAGTGCACTCTTTGGACTCACTGCACTGCAGCCCCATTGGTGCCAGTGCACTCTCAGGACTCACTGCACTGCATCACAGATGGTGCCAGTGCACTCTCTGGACTCACTGCAGTGCATCCCCAGTGGTGCCAGTGCACTCTCTGGACTCACTGTACTGCGTCACCGGTGGTGCCAGTGCACTCTCTGGACTCACTGCAGTGCATTCCCAGTGGTGCCAGTGCACTCTTTGGACTCACTGCACTGCAGCCCCATTGGTGCCAGTGCACTCTCAGGACTCACTGCACTGCATCACAGATGGTGCCAGTGCACTCTCTGGACTCACTGCACTGCATCCCCAGTGGTGCCAGTGCACTCTCTGGACTCACTGCACTGCATCCCCAGTGGTGCCAGTGCACTCTCTGCACTCACTTCTCTGCATTCCCAGTGGTGCCAGTGCACTCTCTGGACTCACTGAACTGCATCCCCAGTGGTGCCAGTGCAATCTCTGGACTCACTGAAGTGCATCACCAGTGGTGCCAGTGCACTCTCTGGACTCACTGCAGTGCATCCCCAGTGGTGCCAGTGCACTCTCTGGACTCACTGCAGTGCATCCCCAGTGGTGCCAGAGCACTCTCTGGACTCACTGCACTGCATCCCCAGTGGTGCAAGTGCACTCTCTCGAGTCACTGCACTACATCCCCAGTGGTGCCAGTGCACTCACTGGACTCACTGCACTGCATCCCCAGTGGTGCCAGTGCACTCTCTGGACTCACTGCAGTGCATCCCCAGTGGTGCCAGTGCACTCTCTGGACTCACTGCACTGCATCCCCTCTGGTGCCAGTGTACTCTCTGTACTCACTGCAGTGCATCCCCAGTGGTGCCAGTGCACTCTCTGGACTCACTGCACTGCATCCCCACTGGTGCCAGTGCACTCTCTGGACTCACTGAAGTGCATCCCCAGTTGTGCCAGTGCACTCTCTGGACTCAATGCACTGCATCCCCAGTGGTGCCAGTGCACTCTCTGGACTCACTGCACTGCATCCCCAGTGGTGCCAGTGCAATCTCTGGACTCACTGTAGTGCATCCCCAGTGGTGCCAGTGCACTCTCTGGACTCACTGCAGTGCATCCCCAGTGGTGCCAGTGCACTCTCTGGACTCACTGTACTGCGTCACCGGTGGTGCCAGTGCACTCTCTGGACTCACTGCAGTGCATTCCCAGTGGTGCCAGTGCACTCTTTGGACTCACTGCACTGCAGCCCCATTGGTGCCAGTGCACTCTCAGGACTCACTGCACTGCATCACAGATGGTGCCAGTGCACTCTCTGGACTCACTGCATTGCATCCCCAGTGGTGCCAGTGCACTCTCTGGACTCACGGCAGTGCATCCCCAGTGGTGCCAGTGCACTCTCTACACTCACTTCTCTGCATTCCCAGTGGTGCCAGTGCACTCTCTGGACTCACTGAACTGCATCCCCAGTGGTGCCAGTGCAATCTCTGGACTCACTGCAGTGCATCACCAGTGGTGCCAGTGCACTCTCTGGACTCAGTGCAGTGCATCCCCAGTGGTGCCAGTGCACTCTCTGGACTCACTGCAGTGCATCCCCAGTGGTGCCAGTGCACTCTCTGGACTCACTGCACTGCATCCCCAGTGGTGCAAGTGCACTCTCTCGAGTCACTGCACTACATCCCCAGTGGTGCCAGTGCACTCACTGGACTCACTGCACTGCATCCCCAGTGGTCCCAGTGCACTCTCTGGACTCACTGCAATGCATCCCCAGTGGTGCCAGTGCACTCTCTGGACTCACTGCACTGCATCCCCAGTGGTGCCAGTGCACTCTCTGGACTCACTGCACTGTATCCCCAGTGGTGCCAGTGCACTCACTGGATTCACTGCAGTGCATCCCCAGTTGTGCCAGTGCACTCTCTGGACTCACTGCACTGCATCCCCAGTGGTACCAGTGCACTCTGTGGACTCACTGCACTGCATCCCCAGTGGTGACAGTGCACTCTCTGGACTCACTGCAGTGCATCCCCAGTGGTGCCAATGCACTCTCTGGACTCACTGCACTGCATCCTCAGTGGTGCCAGTGCACTCTCTGGAGTCACAGCACTGCATCCCCAGTGGTGCCAGTGCACTCTCTGGACTCACTGAAGTGCATTCTCAGTGGTGCCAGTGCACTCTCTGGACTCACTGCAGTGCATCCCCAGTGGTGCCAGTACACTCACTGGACTCACTGCACTGCATCCCCAGTGGTGCCAGTGCACTCTCTGGACTCACTAAACTGCATCACCAGTGGTGCCACTGCACTCTCTGGACTCACTGCACTGCTTCAACAGTGGTGCCAGTGCACTCACTGGACTCACTGCAGTGCATCCCCACTGGTGCCAGTGCACTCTCTGGGCTCACTGCAGTGCATCCCCAGTGGTGCCAGTGCACTCTCTGGACTCACTGCACTGCATCCCCAGTGGTGCCAGTGCGCTCTCTGGAGTCACAGCACTGCATCCCCAGTGGTGCCAGTGCAATCTCTGGACTCACTGCACTGCATCCCCAGTGGTGCCAGTGCACTCTCTGGACTCACTGCACTGCATCCCCACTGGTGCCAGTGCAGTCTCTGGAGTAACTGCACTGCATCCCCACTGGTGCCAAAGCACTCTCTGGACTCCCAGCACCGCATCCCCAGTGGTGCCAGTGCACTCTCTGGACTCACTGCACTGCATGCCCAGTGGTGCCAGTGCACTCTCTGGACTCACTGTACTGCATACCCACTGGTGCCAGTGCACTCTGTGGACTCACTGTACTGCATCCCCAGTGGTGACAGTGCACTCTCTGGACTCACTGCAGTGCATCCCCAGTGGTGCCAGTGCACTCTCTGGACTCACTGCACTGCATCCCCAGTGGTGCCAGTGCACTCTCTGGACTCACTGCAGGGCATCCCCAGTGGTGCCAGTGCACTGTCTGGACTCACTGCAGTGCATCCCCAGTGGTGCCAGTGCACTCTCTGGACTCACTGTACTGCACCCCCAGTGGTGCCAGTGCACTCTCTGGACTCACTGCACTGCATCCCCAGTGGTGCCAGTGCACTCTCTGGACTCACTGCAGGGCATCCCCAGTGGTGCCAGTGCACTGTCTGGACTCACTGCAGTGCATCCCCAGTGGTGCCAGTGCACTCTCTGGACTCACTGTACTGCACCCCCAGTGGTGCCAGTGCACTCACTAGACTGACTGCACTGCATCCCCAGTGGTGCCAGAGCACTCTCTGGACTCACTGCACTGCATCCCCGGCGGTGCCAGTGTACTCTCTGGACTCACTGCACTGCATCCCCAGTGGTGCCAGTGCACTCACTGGACTCACTGGACACATCCCCAGTGGTGCCAGTGCACTCTCTGGACTCACTGCACTGCATCCCTAGTGGTGCCACTGCACTCTCTGGACTCACTGCACTGCTTCCCCAGTGGTGCCAGTGCACTCTCTGGACTCACTGCACTGCATCCCCAGTGGTGCCAGTGCACTCTCTGGACTCACTGAACTGCATCCCCAGTGGTGCCAGTGCACTCTCTGGACTCACTGCACTGCATCCCCAGTGGTTCCAGCGCACTCTCTGGACTCACTGCAGTGCATCCCCAGTGGAGCCAGTGCACTCTCTGGACTCACTGCAGTGCATCCGCAGTGGTGCCATTGCACTCTCTGGACTCACTGCAGTGAATCTCCAGTGGTGCCAGTGCACTCTCTGGACTCACTGCAGTGCATCCCCAGTGCCGCCAGTGCACTCTCTTGAGTCACTGCACTGCATCCCCTGTGGTGCAAGAGCACTCTCTGGACTCACAGCAGTGCATCACCAGTGGTGCCAGTGCACTCTCTGGACTCACTGCACTGCATCCCCAGTGGTGCCAGTGCACTCTCTGGACTCACTGCACTGCATCCCCAGTGGTGCTAGTGCACTGTGTGGACTCACTGCACTGCATCCCCAGTGGTGCCAGTGCAATCTCTGGACTCACTGCACTGCATCCCCAGTGGTGCCAGTGCACTCTCAGGACTCACTGCACTGCATCCCCAGTAGTGACAGTGCACTCTCTGGACTCACTGCAGTGCATCCCCAGTGGTGCCAGTGCACTCTCTGGACTCACTGCACTGCATCCCCAGTGGTGCCAGTGCACTCTCTGGACTCACTGCAGTGCATCCCCAGTGGTGCCAGTGCAGTCTCTGGAGTAACTGCAGTGCATCCCCACTGGTGCCAAAGCACTCTCTGGACTCACTGCAGTGCATCCCCAGTGGTGCCACTGCACTCTCTGGACTCACTGCAGTGCATCCCCAGTGGTGCCAGTGCACTCTCTGGACTCATTGAAGTGCATTCTCAGTGGTGCCAGTGCACTCTCTGGACTCACTGCAGTGCATCCCCAGTGGTGCCAGTACACTCACTGGACTCACTGCACTGCATCCCCAGTGGTGCCAGTGCACTCTCTGGACTCACTGCACTGCATCCCCAGTGGTGCCAGTGCACTCTCTGGACTCACTGCACTGCATCCCCAGTGGTGCCACTGCACTCTCTGGACTCACTGCACTGCTTCCCCAGTGGTGCCAGTGCACTCTCTGGACTCACTGAAGTGCATCCCCAGTGGTGCCAGTGCACTCACTGGACTCACTGCAGTGCATCCCCACTGGTGCCAGTGCACTCTCTGGACTCACTGCACTGCATCCCCAGTGGTGCCAGTGCACTCTCTGGACTCACTGCACTGCATCCCCAGTGGTTCCAGCGCACTCTCTGGACTCACTGCACTGCATCCCCAGTGGTGCTACTGCACTCTGTGGACTCACTGCAGTGCATCCCCAGTGGTGCCAGGGCACACTCTGGACTCACTGAAGTGCATTCTCAGTGGTGCCAGTGCACTCTCTGGACTCACTTCAGTGCATCCCCAGTGGTGCCAGTACACTCTCTGGACTCACTGCAGTGCATCCCCAGTGGTGCCAGTGCACTCTCTGGACTCACTGCAGTGCATCCCCAGTGGAGCTAGTGCACTCTCTGGACTCACTGCAGTGCATCCGCAGTGGTGCCATTGCACTCTCTGGACTCACTGCACTGCATCTCCAGTGGTGGCAGTGCACTCTCTGGACTCACTGCACTTCATCCCCAGTGCTGCCAGTGCACTCTCTTGAGTCACTGCACTGCATCCCCAGTGGTGCAAGAGCACTCTCTGGACTCACAGCAGTGCATCACCAGTGGTGCCAGTGCACTCTCTGGACTCACTGCACTGCATCCCCAGTGGTGCCAGTGCACTCTCTGGACTCACTGCACTGCATCCCCAGTGGTGCTAGTGCACTGTGTGGACTCAATGTACTGCATCCCCAGTGGTGCCAGTGCAATCTCTGGACTAACTGCAGTGCATCCCCAGTCGTGCCAGTGCACTCTCAGGACTCACTGCACTGCATCCCCAGTGGTGCCAGTGCACTCTCTGGAGTCACTGCACTGCATCCCCAGTAGTGACAGTGCACTCTCTGGACTCACTGCAGTATATCCCCAGTCGTGCCAGTGCACTCTCTGGACTCACTGCAGTGCATCCCCAGTGGTGCCACTGCACTCTCTGGACTCACTGAAGTGCATCCCCAGTGGTGCCAGTGCACTCTCTGGACTCATTGAAGTGCATTCTCAGTGGTGCCAGTGCACTCTCCAGACTCACTGCAGTGCATCCCCAGTGGTGTCAGTACACTCACTGGACTCACTGCACTGCATCCCCAGTGGTGCCAGTGCACTCTCTGGACTCACTGCACTGCATCCACAATGGTGCCACTGCACTCTCTGGACTCACTGCACTGCTTCCCCAGTGGTGCCAGTGCACTCACTGGACTCACTGCAGTGCATCCCCACTGGTGCCAGTGCACTCTCTGGGCTCACTGCAGTGCATCCCCAGTGGTGCCAGTGCACTCTCTGGACTCACTGCACTGCATCCCGAGTGGTGCCAGTGCGCTCTCTGGAGTCACAGCACTGCATCCCCTGTGGTGCCAGTGCAATCTCTGGACTCACTGCACTGCATCCCCAGTGGTGCCAGTGCACTCTCTGGACTCACTGCACTGCATCCCCGGTGGAGCCAGTGCAGTCTCTGGAGTAACTGCACTGCATCCCCACTGGTGCCAGAGCACTCTCTGGACTCGCAGCACCGCATCCCCAGTGGTGCCAGTGCACTCTCTGGACTCACTGCACTGCATCCCCAGTGGTGCCAGTGCACTCTCTGGACTCACTGCACTGCAACTCAATTGGTGCCAGTGCACTCTCTGGACTCACTGCACTGCATCCCCAGTGGTGCCACTGCACTCTCTGGACCCACTGCAGTGCATCCCCAGTGGTGCCAGTGCACTCTCTGGACTCATTGAAGTGCATTCTCAGTGGTGCCAGTGCACTCTCTGGACTCACTGCAGTGCATCCCCAGTGGTGCCAGTACACTCACTGGACTCACTAAACTGCATCCACAGTGGTGCCAGTGCACTCTCTGGACTCACTAAACTGCATCGCCAGTGGTGCCACTGCACTCTCTGGACTCACTGCACTGCTTCCCCAGTGGTGCCAGTGCACTCACTGGACTGACTGCAGTTCATCCCCACTGGTGCCAGTGCACTCTCTGGACTCACTGCACTGCATCCCCAGTGGTGCCAGTGCACTCTCTGGACTCACTGCACTGCATCCCCAGTGGTGCCTGTGCGCTCTCTGGAGTCACAGCACTGCATTCTCAGTGGTGCCAGTGCACTCTCTGGACTCAATGCACTGCATCCCCAGTGGTGCCAGTGCACTCTCTGGACTCACTGAACTGCATCCCCAGTGGTGCCAGTGCACTCTCTGGACTCACTGCACTGCATCCCCAGTGGTGCCACTGCACTCTCTGGACTCACTGCACTGCTTCCCCAGTGGTGCCAGTGCACTCTCTGGACTCACTGCACTGCATCCCCAGTGGTGACAGTGCACTCACTGGACTCACTGCAGTGCATCCCCACTGGTGCCAGTGCACTCTCTGGACTCACTGCACTGCATCCCCAGTGGTGCCAGTGCACTCTCTGGACTCACTGCACTGCATCCCCAGTGGTTCCAGCGCACTCTCTGGACTCACTGCACTGCATCCCCAGTAGTGCTAGTGCACTCTGTGGACTCACTGCAGTGCATCCCCAGTGGTGCCAGTGCACTCTCTGGACTCACTGAAGTGCATTCTCAGTGGTGCCAGTGCACTCTCTGGACTCACTTCAGTGCATTCCCAGTGGTGCCAGTACACTCTCTGGACTCACTGCAGTGCATCCCCAGTGGTGCCAGTGCGCTCTCTGGAGTCACAGCACTGCATCCCCAGTGGTGCCAGTGCAATCTCTGGACTGACTGCACTTCATCCCCAGTGGTGCCAGTGCACTCTCTGGACTCACTGAAGTGCATTCTCAGTGTTGCCAGTGCACTCTCTGGACTCACTGAATTGCATTATCAGTGGTGCCAGTGCACTCTCTGGACTCACTGTACTGCATCCCCAGTAGTGACAGTGCACTCTCTGGACTCACTGCAGTGCATCCCCAGTGGGGCCAGTGCACTCTCTGGACTCACTGCGCTGCATCCCCAGTGGTGCCAGTGCACTCTCTGGACTCACTGCACTGCATCGCCAGTGCACTCTCTGGACTCACTGCAGGGCATCCCCGGTGGAGCCAGTGCACTCTCTGGACTCACTGCACTGCATCCCCAGTGCTGCCAGTGCACTCTCTTGAGTCACTGCACTGCATCCCCTGTGGTGCAAGTGCACTCTCTGGACTCACTGGAGTGCATCACCTGTGGTGCCAGTGCACTCTCAGGACTCACTGCACTGCATCCCCGGGGTTGCCAGTGCACTCTCTGGACTCACTGCACTGCATCACCGGTGTTGCCAGTGCACTCTCTGGACTCACTGCACCGCAGCCGCAGTGTTGCCAGTGCACTCTCTAGAGTCACTGCGCTGCATCCCCAGTGGTGCCAGTGCACTCTCTGGAGTGACCGCAGTGCATCCCCAGTGGTGCCAGTGCACTCTCTGGACTCGCGTCACTGCATCCCCAGTGGTGCCAGTGCACTCTCTGGACTCGCGTCACTGCATCCCCAGTGGTGCCAGTGCACTCTCTGGACTCACTGAAGTGCATCCCCAGTGGTGCCAGTGCACTCTCTGGACTCACTGCACTGCATACCCAGTGGTGCCAGTGCACTCTCTGGACTCACTGTACTGCATCCCCAGTGGTGCCAGTGCACTCTCTGGACTCACCGCACTGCACCCTAAGTGGTGCCAGTGCACTCTCTGGACTCACTGTACTGCATCCCCAGTGGTGCCAAAGCACTCTCTGGACTCCCGCCACCGCATCCCCAGTGGTTCCAGTGCACTCTCTGGACTCACTGCACCGTATCCCCAGTCGTGCCAGTGCACTCTCTGGAGTGACTGCAGTGCATCCCCAGTGGTGCCAGTGCACTCTCTGGACTCGCGTCAATGCATCCCCAGTGGTGCTAATGCACTCTGGACTCACTGCACTGCATCCCCTGTGCTGCCAGTACACTCACTGGACTCACTGCAGTGCATCCCCAGTGGTGCCAGTACACTCTCTGGACACACTGAAGTGCATTCTCAGTGGTGCCAGTGCACTCTCTGGACTCACTGCGCTGCATCCCCAGTGGTGCCAGTACACTCACTGGACTCACTGCACTGCATCCCTCGTGGTGCCAGGGCACTCTCTGCAGACACTGCAGTGCATCCCCAAAGGTGACAGTGCACTCTCTGGACTCACTGCACTGCATCCCCAGTGCTGCCAGTGCACTCTCTGGACTCACTGGAGTGCATCCCCAGTGGTGCCAGTGCACTCTCTGGACTCACTGCAGGGCATCCCCAGTGGTGCCAGTGCGCTCTCTGGACTCACTGCAGGGCATCCCCAGTGGTGCCAGTGCACTCACTGGACTGACTGCACTGCATCCCCAGTGGTGCCAGTGCACTCTCTGGACTCACTGCACTGCATCCCCACTGGTGCCAGTGCACTCTCTGGACTCACTGCACTGCATTCCCAGTGGTGCCAGTGCACTCACTGGACTCACTGGACACATCCCCAGTGGTGCCAGTGCACTCTCTGGACTCACTGCAGTGCATCGCCAGTGGTGCCAGTGCACTCTCTGGACTCACTGCACTGCATCCCCTCTGGTGCCAGTGTACTCTCTGTACTCACTGCAGTGCATCCCCAGTGGTGCCAGTGCACTCTCTGGACTCACTGCACTGCATCCCCACTGGTGCCAGTGCACTCTCTGGACTCACTGAAGTGCATCCCCAGTTGTGCCAGTGCACTCTCTGGACTCAATGCACTGCATCCCCAGTGGTGCCAGTGCACTCTCTGGACTCACTGCACTGCATCCCCAGTGGTGCCAGTGCAATCTCTGGACTGACTGTAGTGCATCCCCAGTGGTGCCAGTGCACTCTCTGGACTCACTGCAGTGCATCCCCAGTGGTGCCAGTGCACTCTCTGGACTCACTGTACTGCGTCCCCGGTGGTGCCAGTGCACTCTCTGGACTCACTGCAGTGCATTCCCAGTGGTGCCAGTGCACTCTTTGGACTCACTGCACTGCAGCCCCATTGGTGCCAGTGCACTCTCTGGACTCACTGCACTGCATCACAGGTGGTGCCAGTGCACTCTCTGGACTCACTGCACTGCATCCCCAGTGGTGCCAGTGCACTCTCTGGACTCACTGCACTGCATCCCCAGTGGTGCCAGTGCAATCTCTGGACTCACTGCAGTGCATCACCAGTGGTGCCAGTGCACTCTCTGGACTCACTGCACTGCATCCCCAGTGGTGCCAGTGCACTCTCTGGACTCACTGCAGTGCATCCCCAGTGGTGCCAGTGCACTCTCTGGACTCACTGCACTGCATCCCCAGTGGTGCAAGTGCACTCTCTCGAGTCACTGCACTACATCCCAAGTGGTGCCAGTGCACTCACTGGACTCACTGCACTGCATCCCCAGTGGTGCCAGTGCACTCTCTGGACTCACTGCAATGCATCCCCAGTGGTGCCAGTGCACTCTCTGGACTCACTGCACTGCATCCCCAGTGGTGCCAGTGCACTCTCTGGACTCACTGCACTGTAACCCCAGTGGTGCCAGTGCACTCACTGGATTCACTGCAGTGCATCCCCAGTTGTGCCAGTGCACTCTCTGGACTCACTGCACTGCATCCCCAGTGGTACCAGTGCACTCTGTGGACTCACTGCACTGCATCCCCAGTGGTGACAGTGCACTCTCTGGACTCACTGCAGTGCATCCCCAGTTGTGACAGTGCACTCTCTGGACTCACTGCAGTGCATCCCCAGTGGTGCCAGTGCACTCTCTGGACTCACTGCACTGCATCCCCAGTGGTGCCAGTGCACTCTCTGGAGTCACAGCACTGCATCCCCAGTGGTGCCAGCGCACTCTCTGGACTCACTGAAGTGCATCCCCAGTGGTGCCAGTGCACTCTCTGGACTCACTGAAGTGCATTCTCAGTGGTGCCAGTGCACTCTCTGGACTCACTGCAGTGCATCCCCAGTGGTGCCAGTGCACTCTCTGGACTCATTGAAGTGCATTCTCAGTGGTGCCAGTGCACTCTCTGGACTCACTGCAGTGCATCCCCAGTGGTGCCAGTACACTCACTGGACTCACTGCACTGCATCCCCAGTGGTGCCAGTGCACTCTCTGGACTCACTAAACTGCATCACCAGTGGTGCCACTGCACTCTCTGGACTCACTGCACTGCTTCCCCAGTGGTGCCAGTGCACTCACTGGACTCACTGCAGTGCATCCCCACTGGTGCCAGTGCACTCTCTGGGCTCACTGCAGTGCATCCCCAGTGGTGCCAGTGCACTCTCTGGACTCACTGCACTGCATCCCCAGTGGTGCCAGTGCGCTCTCTGGAGTCACAGCACTGCATCCCCAGTGGTGCCAGTGCAATCTCTGGACTCACTGCACTGCATCCCCAGTGGTGCCAGTGCACTCTCTGGACTCACTGCACTGCATCCCCGGTGGTGCCAGTGCAGTCTCTGGAGTAACTGCACTGCATCCCCACTGGTGCCAAAGCACTCTCTGGACTCCCAGCACCGCATCCCCAGTGGTGCCAGTGCACTCTCTGGACTCACTGCACTGCATGCCCAGTGGTGCCAGTGCACTCTCTGGACTCACTGTACTGCATACCCACTGGTGCCAGTGCACTCTCTGGACTCACTGTACTGCATACCCACTGGTGCCAGTGCACTCTGTGGACTCACTGTACTGCATCCCCACTGGTGCCAGTGCACTCTCTGGGCTCACTGCAGTGCATCCCCAGTGGTGCCAGTGCACTCTCTGGACTCACTGCACTGCATCCCCAGTGGTGCCAGTGCACTCTCTGAACTCACTGCACTGCATCCCCAGTGGTGCCAGTGCACTCTCTGGACTCACTGCAGGGCATCCCCAGTGGTGCCAGTGCACTCTCTTGACTCACTGCAGTGAATCCCCGATGGTGCCAGTGCACTCTCTGGACTCACTGTACTGCACCCCCAGTGGTGCCAGTGCACTCTCTGGACTCACTGCACTGCATCCCCAGTGGTGCCAGTGCACTCTCTGGACTCACTGCAGGGCATCCCCAGTGGTGCCAGTGCACTGTCTGGACTCACTGCAGTGCATCCCCAGTGGTGCCAGTGCACTCTCTGGACTCACTGTACTGCACCCCCAGTGGTGCCAGTGCAATCACTGGACTGACTGCACTGCATCCCCAGTGGTGCCAGAGCACTCTCTGGACTCACTGCACTGCATCGCCAGTGGTGCCAGTGTACTCTCTGGACTCACTGCACTGCATCCCCAGTGGTGCCAGTGCACTCACTGGACTCACTGGACACATCCCCAGTGGTGCCAGTGCACTCTCTGGACTCACTGCAGTGCATCCTCAGTGGTGCCAGTGCACTCTCTGGACTCACTGCACTGCATCCCCACTGGTGCCAGTGTACTCTCTGGACTCACTGTAGTGCATCCCCATTGGTGCCAGTGCACTCTCTGGACTCACTGCAGTGCATCCCCAGTGGTGCCAGTGCACTCTCTGGACTCACTGCACTGCAGCCCCGGTGGTGCCAGTGCACTCTTTGGACTCACTGCACTGCAGCCCCATTGGTGCCAGTGCACTCTCTGGACTCACTGCACTGCATCACAGGTGGTGCCAGTGCACTCTCTGGACTCACTGCACTGCATCCCCAGTGGTGCCAGTGCACTCTCTGGACTCACTGCACTGCATCCCCAGTGGTGCCAGTGCACTCTCTGCACTCAGTTCTCTGCATTCCCAGTGGTGCAAGTGCACTCTCTCGAGTCACTGCACTACATCCCCAGTGGTGCCAGTGCACTCTCTGGACTCACTGCACTGCATCCCCAGTGGTGCCAGTGCACTCTCTCGACTCACTGCAGTGCATCCCCAGTGGTGCCAGTGCACTCTCTGGACTCACTGCACTGCATCCCCAGTGGTGCAAGTGCACTCTCTCGAGTCACTGCACTACATCCCCAGTGGTGGCAGTGCACTCACTGGACTCACTGTACTGCATCATCTGTGGTGCCAGTGCACTCTCTGGACTCACTGCAATGCATCCCCAGTGGTGCCAGTGCACTCTCTGGACTCACTGCACTGCATCCCCAGTGGTGCCAGTGCACTCTCTGGACTCACTGCACTGTATCCCCAGTGGTGCCACTGCACTCACTGGATTCACTGCAGTGCATCCCCAATGGTGCCAGTGCACTCTCTGGACTCACTGCACTGCATCCCCAGTGGTGCCAGTGCAGTCTCTGGAGTAACTGCAGTGCATCCCCACTGGTGCCAAAGCACTCTCTGGACTCCCGGCACCGCATCCCCAGTGGTGCCAGTGCACTCTCTGGACTCACTGCACTGCATCCCCAGTGGTGCCAGTGCGCTCTCTGGAGTCACAGCACTGCATCCCCAGTGGTGCCAGTGCACTCTCTGGACTCACTGAAGTGCATTCTCAGTGGTGCCAGTGCACTCTCTGGACTCACTGCAGTGCATCCCCAGTGGTGCCAGTACACTCACTGGACTCACTGCACTGCATCCCCAGTGGTGCCAGTGCACTCTCTGGACTCACTGAACTGCATCACCAGTGGTGCCTCTGCACTCTCTGGACTCACTGCACTGCTTCCCCAGTGGTGCCAGTGCACTCACTGGACTCACTGCAGTGCATCCCCACTGGTGCCAGTGCACTCTCTGGGCTCACTGCAGTGCATCCCCAGTGGTGCCAGTGCACTCTCTGGACTCACTGCACTGCATCCCCAGTGGTGCCTGTGCGCTCTCTGGAGTCACAGCACTGCATCCCCAGTGGTGCCACTGCACTCTCTGGACTCACTGCACTGCATCCCCAGTGGTGCCAGTGCACTCTCTGGACTCACTGCGCTGCATCCCCAGTGGTGCCAGTGCACTCTCTGGACTCACTGCACTGCATCGCCAGTGCACTCTCTGGACTCACTGCAGGGCATCCCCGGTGGAGCCAGTGCACTCTCTGGACTCACTGCACTGCATCCCCAGTGCTGCCAGTGCACTCTCTTGAGTCACTGCACTGCATCCCCTGTGGTGCAAGTGCACTCTCTGGACTCACTGGAGTGCATCACCTGTGGTGCCAGTGCACTCTCTGGACTCACTGCACTGCATCCCCGGGGTTGCCAGTGCACTCTCTGGACTCACTGCACTGCATCACCGGTGTTGCCATTGCACTCTCTGGACTCACTGCACCGCATCCGCAGTGTTGCCAGTGCACTCTCTAGAGTCACTGCGCTGCATCCCCAGTGGTGCCAGTGCACTCTCTGGAGTGACCGCAGTGCATCCCCAGTGGTGCCAGTGCACTCTCTGGACTCGCGTCACTGCATCCCCAGTGGTGCCAGTGCACTCTCTGGACTCGCGTCACTGCATCCCCAGTGGTGCCAGTGCACTCTCTGGACTCACTGAAGTGCATCCCCAGTGGTGCCAGTGCACTCTCTGGACTCACTGCACTGCATACCCAGTGGTGCCAGTGCACTCTCTGGACTCACTGTACTGCATCCCCAGTGGTGCCAGTGCACTCTCTGGACTCACTGCACTGCATCCCCACTGGTGCCAGTGCACTCTCTGGACTCACTGAAGTGCATCCCCAGTGGTGCCAGTGCACTCTCTGGACTCAATGCACTGCATCACCAGTGGTGCCAGTGCACTCTCTGGACTCACTGCACTGCATCCCCAGTGGTGCCAGTGCAATCTCTGGACTGACTGTAGTGCATCCCCAGTGGTGCCAGTGCACTCTCTGGACTCACTGCAGTGCATCCCCAGTGGTGCCAGTGCACTCTCTGGACTCACTGTACTGCGTCACCGGTGGTGCCAGTGCACTCTCTGGACTCACTGCAGTGCATTCCCAGTGGTGCCAGTGCACTCTTTGGACTCACTGCACTGCAGCCCCATTGGTGCCAGTGCACTCTCTGGACTCACTGCACTGCATCACAGGTGGTGCCAGTGCACTCTCTGGACTCACTGCACTGCATCCCCAGTGGTGCCAGTGCACTCTCTGGACTCACTGCACTGCATCCCCAGTGGTGCCAGTGCACTCTCTGCACTCACTTCTCTGCATTCCCAGTGGTGCCAGTGAAGTCTCTGGACTCACTGCACTGCATCCCCAGTGGTGCCAGTGCAATCTCTGGACTCACTGCAGTGCATCACCAGTGGTGCCAGTGCACTCTCTGGACTCACTGCACTGCATCCCCAGTGGTGCCAGTGCACTCTCTGGACTCACTGCAGTGCATCCCCAGTGGTGCCAGTGCACTCTCTGGACTCACTTCACTGCATCCCCAGTGGTGCCAGTGCACTCTCTGGACTCACTGCAATGCATCCCCAGTGGTGCCAGTGCACTCTCTGGACTCACTGAACTGCATCACCAGTGGTGCCTCTGCACTCTCTGGACTCACTGCACTGCTTCCCCAGTGGTGCCAGTGCACTCACTGGACTCACTGCAGTGCATCCCCACTGGTGCCAGTGCACTCTTTGGGCTCACTGCAGTGCATCCCCAGTGGTGCCAGTGCACTCTCTGGACTCACTGCACTGCATCCCCAGTGGTGCCTGTGCGCTCTCTGGAGTCACAGCACTGCATCCCCAGTGGTGCCAGTGCAATCTCTGGACTCACTGCACTACATCCCCAGTGGTGCCAGTGCACTCTCTGGACTCACTAAAGTGCATTCTCAGTGGTGCCAGTGCACTCTCTGGACTCACTGCACTGCATCCCCAGTGGTGCCAGTGCACTCTCTGGACTCACTGAACTGCATCCCCAGTGGTGCCATTACACTCCCTGGACTCACTGCACTGCAACCCAGTGCTGCCAGTGCACTCTCTGGACTCACTGCACTGCATCCCTAGTGGTGCCACTGCACTCTCTGGACTCACTGCACTGCTTCCCCAGTGGTGCCAGTGCACTCTCTGGACTCACTGCACTGCATCCCCAGTGGTGCCAGTGCACTCACTGGACTCACTGCAGTGCATCGCCAGTGGTGCCAGTGCACTCTCTGGACTCACTGCACTGCATCCCCAGTGGTGCCATTGCACTCTCTGGACTCACTGCAGTGCATCCCCAGTGGAGCCAGTGCACTCTCTGGACTCACTGCAGTGCATCTGCAGTGGTGCCATTGCACTCTCTGGACTCACTGCACTGCATCTCCAGTGGTGCCAGTGCACTCTCTGGACTCACTGCAGTGCATCCCCAGTGCCGCCAGTGCACTCTCTTGAGTCACTGCACTGCATCCCCTGTGGTGCAAGAGCACTCTCTGGACTCACAGCAGTGCATCACCAGTGGTGCCAGTGCACTCTCTGGACTCACTGCACTGCATCCCCAGTGGTGCCAGTGCACTCTCTGGACTCACTGCACTGCATCCCCAGTGGTGCTAGTGCACTGTGTGGACTCACTGTACTGCATCCCCAGTGGTGCCAGTGCAATCTCTGGACTCACTGCAGTGCATCCCCAGTGGTGCCAGTGCACTCTCAGGACTCACTGCACTGCATCCCCAGTAGTGACAGTGCACTCTCTGGACTCACTGCAGTGCATCCCCAGTGGTGCCAGTGCACTCTCTGGACTCACTGCACTGCATCCCCAGTGGTGCCAGTGCACTCTCTGGACTCACTGCACTGCATCCCCAGTGGTGCCAGTGCACTCTCTGGACTGACTGCAGTGCATCCCCAGTGGTGCCAGTGCAGTCTCTGGAGTAACTGCAGTGCATCCCCACTGGTGCCAAAGCACTCTCTGGACTCACTGCAGTGCATCCCCAGTGGTGCCACTGCACTCTCTGGACTCACTGCAGTGCATCCCCAGTGGTGCCAGTGCAGTCTCTGGAGTAACTGCAGTGCATCCCCACTGGTGCCAAAGCACTCTCTGGACTCACTGCAGTGCATCCCCAGTGGTGCCACTGCACTCTCTGGACTGACTGCAGTGCATCCCCAGTGGTGCCAGTGCAGTCTCTGGAGTAACTGCAGTGCATCCCCACTGGTGCCAAAGCACTCTCTGGACTCACTGCACTGCATCCCCAGTGGTGCCAGTGCACTCTCTGGACTGACTGCAGTGCATCCCCAGTTGTGCCAGTGCAGTCTCTGGAGTAACTGCAGTGCATCCCCACTGGTGCCAAAGCACTCTCTGGACTCACTGCAGTGCATCCCCAGTGGTGCCAGTGCGCTCTCTGGAGTCACAGCACTGCATCCCCAGTGGTGCCAGTGCAATCTCTGGACTCACTGCACTGCATCCCTGGTAGTGACAGTGCACTCTCTGGACTCACTGCAGTGCATCCCCAGTGGGGCCAGTGCACTCTCTGGACTCACTGCACTGCATCACCGGTGTTGCCAGTGCACTCTCTGGACTCACTGCACCGCATCCGCAGTGTTGCCAGTGCACTCTCTAGAGTCACTGCGCTGCATCCCCAGTGGTGCCAGTGCACTCTCTGGAGTGACCGCAGTGCATCCCCAGTGGTGCCAGTGCACTCTCTGGACTCGCGTCACTGCATCCCCAGTGGTGCCAGTGCACTCTCTGGACTCGCGTCACTGCATCCCCAGTGGTGCCAGTGCACTCTCTGGACTCACTGAAGTGCATCCCCAGTGGTGCCAGTGCACTCTCTGGACTCACTGCACTGCATCCCCAGTGGTGCCAGTGCACTCTCTGGACTCACTGCACCGTATCCCCAGTCGTGCCAGTGCACTCTCTGGAGTGACTGCAGTGCATCGCCAGTGGTGCCAGTGCACTCTCTGGACTCGCGTCAATGCATCCCCAGTGGTGCTAATGCACTCTGGACTCACTGCACTGCATCCCCTGTGCTGCCAGTGCACTCACTGGACTCACTGCAGTGCATCCCCAGTGGTGCCAGTACACTCTCTGGACACACTGAAGTGCATTCTCAGTGGTGCCAGTGCACTCTCTGGACTCACTGCGCTGCATCCCCAGTGGTGCCAGTATACTCACTGGACTCACTGCACTGCATCCCTCGTGGTGCCAGGGCACTCTCTGCAGACACTGCAGTGCATCCCCAAAGGTGACAGTGCACTCTCTGGACTCACTGCACTGCATCCCCTTTGGTGCCAGTGCACTCTCTGTACTCACTGCACTACTGCAGCCGCGGCAGTCGCTCCAGCCGCGGTAGCCCTCCATCAGCGGCAGCCGCTCCGTCCGCGGCATACGCGGCAGACTCTCCAACCGCGGCAGCCGCACAAGCCGCGGAAGCCGCGGCAGCCGCTCGAAACGCGGCAGGCGCTCCAACCGCGGCAACCGCTCAAGCCCTGGCAACCGCTCCACTCGGTAGCGGCTGGAGCGGCTAGAGCGTCTGGAGCGGCTGCCGCGGCTGGACCGGCTGCCGCGGCTGGAGGGGCTAACGCGGCTGGAGAGGCTGTCGCGGTTGAAGCGTCTAGAGCGTCTGCCGCGGCTGGAGGGTCTACCGCGGCTGGAGCGGTTGACGCGGCTGGAGCGGAAACCGAGGCTGGAGCGCCACTCTCTGGACTCACTGCACTGCATCACCAGTGGTGCCAGTGCACTCACTGGACTCACTGCACTGCATCACCAGTGGTGCCAGTGCACTCTCTGGACTCACTGCACTGCATCCCCAGTGGCGCTAGTGCACTCTCTGGACTCACTGCACTGCATCCCCAGTGGTGCCAGTGCACTCTCTGGACACACTGAAGTGCATTTTCAGTGGTGCCAGTGCACTCTCTGGACCCACTGCACTGCATCCACAGTGGTGCCAGTGCACTCTCTGGACTCACTGTACTGCATGCCCAGTGGTGCCAGTGCACTCTGTGGACTCACTGCAGTGCATCCCCAGTGGTGCCAGTGCGCTCTCTGGACTCACTGCAGTTCATCCCCCGTCGTGCAAGTGCACTCTCAGGACTCACTGGAGTGCATCACCTGTGGTGCCAGTGCACTCTCTGGACTCACTGCACTGCATCCCCAGTGCTGCCAGTGCACTCTCTGGACTCACTGCACTGCATCCCCAGTGGTGCCAGTGCACTCTCTGGACTCACTGCAGGGCATCCCCAGTGGTGCTAGTGCGCTCTCTGGACTCACTGCAGGGCATCCGCAGTGGTGCCAGTGCACTCTCTGGACTCACTGCAGTGCATCCCCAGTCCTGCCAGTGCACTCTCTTGACTCACTGCACTGCATCCCCAGTGGTGCCAGTGCACTCTCTGGACTCACTGAAGTGCATTCTCAGTGGAGCCAGTGCACTCTCTGGACTCACTGCAGTGCTTCCCAGTGGTGCCAGTACACTCACTGGACTGACTGAAGTGCATC
Source organism: Anser brachyrhynchus (assembly GCF_964034855.1). Lineage (NCBI taxonomy): Eukaryota > Metazoa > Chordata > Aves > Anseriformes > Anatidae > Anser > Anser brachyrhynchus. The sequence goes on from NC_137709.1 coordinate 20,955,240, forward strand.
CCCAGTGGTGCCAGTGCACTCTCTGGACTCACTGAAATGCATTCTCAGTGGTGCCAGTGCACTCTCTGGACTCACTGCATTGCATCCCCGTTGGTGCCAGTGCACTCTCTGGACTCACTGCACTGCATCCCCAGTGGTGCCAGTGCACTCTCTGGTCTCACTGCACTGCATCCCCAATGGTGCCAGTGCACTCTCTTTACTCACTGCACTGCATCCCCAAGGTGCCAGTGCAGTCTCTGGACTCACTGCACTGCTCCAGCCGCGGCAGCCTCTCCATCCGCACCAGCCGCGTCATCCACTCCAGCCTCGGCATCCGCTCCAGCCGCGTTAACCGCTCCAGGTGCGGTAGCTCCTCCAGCCGCGCCAGCCGCTCCAGCCGCGGCAGCCGCTCCAGCCGCTCCAGCCGCGGCATCCGCTCCAGCCGCTCCAGCCGCGGTAACCGCTCCAAACGCGGCAGGAGCTCCAGCCGCGGCAGCCGCTCCAGCCGCTCTAGCCGCGGCAGCCGCTCCAGCCGCTACCGAGTGGAGCGGCTGCCACGGCTGGAGCGGTTGCCGCGGTTGGAGCGCCTGCCGCGTTTGGAGCGGCTGCCGCGGCTTCTGCGGCTGGAGCGGCTGCCGCGGTTGGAGAGTCTGCCGCGTCTGCCGCGGACGGAGCGGCTGCCGCGGCTGCCGCGGCTACCGAGGCTGGAGGGCTACCGCGGCTGGAGCGACTGCCGCTACTGGAGTAGTGCAGTGAGTCCAGAGAGTGCACTGGCACCACTGGGGATGCAGTTCAGTGAGTCCAGAGAGTGCACTGTCAACTTTGGGAATGCACTGCAGTGTCTGCAGAGAGTGCCCTGGCACCACTAGGGATGCAGTGCAGTGAGTCCAGAGAGTGCACTGGCACCACTGGGGATGCAGTGCAGAGAGTCCAGAGAGTGCACTGGCACCACTGGGGATGCAGCGCAGTGAGTCCAGAGAGTGCACTGGCACCACTGGGAATGCATGCAGTGACTCCAGAGAGTGCACTGGCAGCACTGGGGATGCAGTGCAGTGAGTCCAGAGAGTGCACTGGCAACACTGGGGATGCACTGCAGTGAGTCCACAGAGTGCACTGGCACCACTGGGGATGCAGTGCAGTGAGTCCAGAGAGTGCACTGGCACCACTGGGGATGCACTGCACTGAGTCCAGAGAGTGCACTGGCACCACTGGGGCTTCAGTGCAGTGAGTCCAGAGAGTGCACTGGCACCACTGAGGATGCAGTGCAGTGAGTCCAGAGAGTGCACTGGCACCACTGAAAATGCACTTCAGTGTGTCCAGAGAGTGCATTGGCACCACTGGGGATGCACTGCAGAGAGTCCAGAGAGTGCACTAGCGCCACTGAGGATGCAGTGCAGTGAGTCCAGAGAGTGCACTGGCACCACTGGGGATGCACTGCAGTGAGTCCAGTGAGTGCACTGGCACCACTGGTGATGCAGTGCAGTGAGTCCAGAGAGTGCACTGGCACCACTGGTGATGCAGTGCAGTGAGTCCAGAGAGTGGCGCTCCAGCCTCGGTTTCCGCTCCAGCCGCGTCAACCGCTCCAGCCGCGGTAGCCCCCCCAGCCGCGGCAGACGCTCTAGACGTTCCACCGCGTCAGCCTCTCCAGCCGCGTTAGCCCCTCCAGCCGCGGCAGCCGCTCCAGCCGCGGCAGCCGCTCCAGCCGCTCCAGCCGCGGTAACCGCTCCAAACGCGGCAGGAGCTCCAGCCGCGGCAGCCGCTCCAGCCGCTCTAGCCGCGGCAGCCGCTCCAGCCGCTACCGAGTGGAGCGGCTGCCACGGCTGGAACGGTTGCCGCGGTTGGAGCGGCTGCCGCGGCTTCTGCGGCTGGAGCGGCTGCCGCGGTTGGAGAGTCTGCCAAGTCTGCCGCGGACGGAGCGGCTGCCGCGGCTGCCGCGGCTACCGAGGCTGGAGGGCTACCGCGGCTGGAGCGACTGCCGCGGCTGGAGTA